>NC_045455.1:92434548-92480447 GCF_002776525.5 Piliocolobus tephrosceles
TTCCTTTTCTTTTTTCCTTTCCTTTCCTTTTTCCCTCCCTTTCCTTTCTCCTTCCCTTTCCTGTGTCCTTCCGTTTCCTTTCCCTTCCCTTCCTTTCCCTTACTTCCCTTTCTGACTTTTGCAGACCCATTTAATAAGCTGCTGGCCTTTTTTTGGCTGGAGTCCACGTATTTCATCATATTAAGAAAGTATTCACTGGTATCTATTTTGTTAATAAATACAAAAAATAAGGAATGGTAATATTTTTCTTAGTTCTATCAATATGCTAAATGATATTAATAGATTTCTTAATACTAAACCACACACATTCTTGGAATAAATTCCATTTTGCTCAAAATGATTAGCAATTTATCTCAGGTTTATATTGTGAGCAAAAGTATTTCAGAAAGGTGTTTTTTTTTGTTTGTTTTTTTTGTTTTTTTGTTTTTTTTTTTTAGCTTATAGGAGGAATGGCCTTTTGTTTTCTTATTTTACCCTCTCGGTTTTATGGCATCGTGATCAGATAATTGTTTCAATGCTACTTATATTTTTTGAATTTATTGTTTTATTCTTGCTCATTATATATCCCATTTTGTTAAATCTCATGTTGCACTCATTCCTTTGAATGTATGTAGAAATAAACAGCTAGCATGTGAGTTTTCTATTGCTTTGTAAAACATGACTACAAAGGTAGTAGCCTAAAACAACTCACATTTATTATCTCGTATTTTCTATGGATCAGGCCCACGTTCGCCGGATCCTTTGCTAAGATTGTAATCAAGGTGTAAGCCAAGCGGTGTTCTCCCTGGGAGCCTTTTCTTGGGGGAAGAATGTATTTCCAGGCTCATCTCCCTTGTCCGCAGAATTCAATCCCTTGCTTAGCACCCAGGATTTTTGCTGGCTGCGGGCTGGAGGGGCTCCCAGGTCCTAGAAGCTACACATAGGTCCTAGAGTGCACTTGAGGTCCTCAAGGCCTCCTCCAGAGCCTAGAAGCCACCCCAAATCCTAGAGGCCTCTCCTAGGTCTGAGAGTACACTCCAGGTTCCAGAGGCCCCTCCCAAGTCCTAAAGGCCTCCCTCAGGTTCTGGAGGCCTCCCCTATTTTCTAGAGAACACTCCGGGTCCCAGAGGCCTCCCTCAGGTCCTAGGGGCCTTCTCAACATCCTGGAGGCCTCTCCCAGGTCCTAAAGGAAGCCCCCAGGTTTTAGGGGTCACAGGTAGGTCCCAGATGGTGCTCACAGGAGCCTCCCTGAGGCCCAAGAGCCTTTTCCAGATATGAGAGGCCTCCCGCAATGTCCCAAAGTCCACCTATAGGTCTCAGAGACCTCTTTCAGGTCTTAGAGGATATTCCCAAATCCTAGAGCCTTCCTTCCTGGACTTAAAGGCCACCCCTAGGCCTGAAAGCCTTTCTCCAGGTCCTAGAGGACACCATAGATACATACATGTATTTATTGCTTATCACTTAGATTTCTTCAACTTGGGCGCTTACTTCAACCCAACAAACCAATAGAGAATCTCTGGCTCTGGTAAGGCCGGGCGCGGTGGCTCACGTCTGTAATCCCAGCACTTTGGGAGGCCGAGGTGGGCAGATCACGAGGTCAGGAGATCGAGACCATCCTGGCTGACACGGTGAAACCCCATCTCTACTGAAAATACAAAAAAAATTAGCCGGGCGAGGTGGCGGGCGCCTGTGGTCCCGGCTACTCGGGAGGCTGAGGCAGGAGAATAGTGGGAACCAGAAGGCGGAGCTTGCAGTGAGCTGAGATCCGGCCACTGCACTCCAGCCTTGGCGATAGAGCGAGACTCCGTCTCAAAAAAAAAAAAAAAAAAAGAGGGAATCTCTGATTTTGGTCTCCTAAACTGGCCTAATGTATCATAACGTAATCAAGGAAGTGACAGCCCTCATCTACATCATATTCTTTCTTTTTTTTTCCGGCTCACTGCAACCTCTGCCTCCCGGGTTCAAGGGATTCTCATGTCTCAGCCTCTGGAGTAGCTGGGATTACAGGTGTGCACCACATGCCCAGCTAATTTTTGTATTTTTAGTAGAGTTGGGGTTTCACCATGCTGGTCTCAAACTCCTGACCTCAAGTGACCCGCCCGCCTTGGCCTCCCAATGTGCTGGGACTACAAGGCGTGAGTCACCGTGCCTGGTAACCTATCCCATATTCTATTGGTGAGAATTAGGTCACAGATTCTGTGGGTACTCAGCAGCAGGGGTTCCAGAAAGACACTTAGAGACCAAGATGTGGGAATGTTGGAGATCGTTTTAAAGGGCTCACCACAAATAGATGGATAGGTGGAAAATTGCTACTTTTGAAATTATCTTACACCATCTTCTATAGCCTTACTTTTATTTCCCCATGATTTGCCGCAGGCTGAGAAACCGTATTTAAGTCTTGCACTGCTAATGTGTTCCATCTGATTCTCCTGGTATCACCTATAGTTTTGTTTTTAAACATTTTTATATTTTGTGATATATGGCTTATTCTCATATCCTCATTTGAATTTCACCCTTCAGCATTAAAAATTCCACTCTTTTCTTTTTTTCTTTCTACTGTGTTTGTAACCTGCATTTCACCAGGTTACTTAATAAGACGACACACCTCTGCTTTGTTCTTTTTGTTGTTGTGGTTTTTTGTTGTTGTTGTTGTTGTTTTTTGAGACAGAGTCTCACTGTGTCACCTAGGCTGGAGTGCAGTGGCACGATCTTGGCTCACTGCAAGCTCCGTCTCCCAGGTTCAAGCGATTCTCCTGCCTCAGCCTATTGAGTAGCTGGGATTACAGGCATGCACCACCACACCCAACTAATTTTTGCATGTTTAGTTGAGACGGGGTTTCACCGTGTTGGACAGGCTGGTCTCGAACTCCTGGCCTCAGGTGATCTGCCCACCTCAGCCTCCCAAAGTGCTGGGGTTACAGGCATGAGCCACTGCACCCAGTCTGCTTTGTTTCTATTGCATTTGTCTGGTGCAACTTTGCCCATCTTTTCATTTTCAATCTTTCTAATAACTTTGATTTACAAAATTACTCATTAAAAATCAATTTTCTTTAACATGTGGACGTGCCTTCTTTAGCTTATGTATATTATGGCCATTACTGTTGTGTTTTTGTTTTAAATGTCTATTTATAATCTTTTAAAAATCTGCCAAAATTGATGGAGTACTTGGGAAATTTTTTACATGTATATAATATGTGGTGGTTAAGACACAGTACTCAGGGTTTTCATCATACAAGTCCAATTTTTCTTTTTTTTTTGAGACAGAGTCTTCACTCTATCGCCCAGGCTGGAGTGCAGTGGCACAATCGCGCCTCCTGGGTTCATGCCATTCTCCTGCCTCAGCCTCCTGAGTAACTGGGACTACAGGTGTCTGCCACCACACCTGGCTAATTTTTTGTATTTTTTAGTAGAGACAGGGTTTCACTGTGTTAGCCAGGATGGTCTCGATCTCCTGACCTTGTGATCTGCCTGCCTCGGCCTCCCAAAGTGCTGGGATTACAGGCGTGAGCCACCACGCCTGGCCCATTTTTTT
The DNA here is from genome assembly GCF_002776525.5 of Piliocolobus tephrosceles. Lineage (NCBI taxonomy): Eukaryota > Metazoa > Chordata > Mammalia > Primates > Cercopithecidae > Piliocolobus > Piliocolobus tephrosceles. The sequence goes on from NC_045455.1 coordinate 92,438,060, forward strand.
TTAAGTATTGTTCTACTCTGCTATCAAACATTGAATTTATTTTATATCATTTTATAATGTGATCTCTTCTCTTTGATTTTTTTCTTTATGGGGTCTTGATATTTTGGAAAGTTGATATTTTTGTTCTAGTGGTAACTCCTATTATATTTATACTATATAAAGTATTTTTAGTTATGCTTTATTTTCTGAACTATAAGTATTTCTAAAAGTACCACATTCCATATTCCTTCTCCTCCTCCTGTCCTCTATCACCTAATTTTACACAAAAATAACATCTCGCCAGCCACAGTGGCTCATGCCTGTAGTCCCAGCACTTTGGGAGGCCAAGGCAGGCGGATCACCTGAAGTCAGGAGTTTGAGACCAGCCTGGCCAACATGTCTCTACTAAAAATACAAAAATTAGCCGGGCACGGTGGTGTGCACCTGTAATCCCAGCTACTCGTGACGCTGAGGCAAGAGAATCGTTTGAACCCAGGACGGGGAGATTGCAGTGAGCTGAGATTGCACCACTGCACTATAGCCTGGGCAACAGAGTGAGACTCTGTCTTGAAAAAAATGTGCATATACACACACGCACACGCACACACATACAATCTCTTTCAGTGTCTACCCTTTTACTTCTATTACCTGACTTCTGCATTATATGATCTATGATCTTTATCACTCAGCTTTAGAGATGAGACCATCTCTACTTCTCAATATCTTTGTACCTCCTTATTTTTGTTTGTTGTAACTTTTCTGGTTTTTCAGTATAACATTGACATCTTTTCCTTCACCACCCCACTTCTTTTAGTTGTATATAGATACATACAAATATTTATTATCATCAGTCATATTGTTGCAGGGTAGTGTCCCCATTTTTTGTTTGTTTGTTTGAAAGCTCTACCAGTTGCAGAAAACACCCTCAGTTCACTAACAAGGGCTCGTAAGAACAATATTTTCTGAATCCTTTTGTCTTCGACCCAGTTAGCTTTTATGCTTTAAGAACACTTTAAAAATAACCTGTGTTATCCTGTTTTCCTTTGAGGTTTCAGGAGTCACCTCTACGTGCCTTTGTACAAATTAGAAAAGGGGGCCTCTCTCTAGCACATTCAGTCCTGGGTACGCAGTGCTCAGTGAGAAGAAGGGAAATAAGAACCCCTCATGCGTGCTAGACAGGCACTGGCCTTCCTGCCACCTCCAGTTCTGTCCTCACTTCTGAGGTCATTTTTTTTCTACTTCTTTCCTCAAGTTCTTTGATGCTGATATTTTTATATAGCATTGGATGATATTTGTTTATGGTTAACTCATGAGTCTCTCAATATTTTTTTTTTTTGTTATTTACATCTAGTTTAGTTCCACTGTAGCAGAGACTACACTGTATGATTTGAGTGATTGGAAATTTGGTAAATATTTCCCTTATGGTTCAGGCCATGTGCACTCGAAAAGCTAAGCACAGTGATCTGCATATGCCAATTAGGCCAAATTTGTTAAGCATGACGTTTAAATATTCCATGCCTCATTTTTTTTTTCTTTTTAGTGTTTCTATTGGTTATTGAGAGTGGGATATTAGTGTTTCACTGTAAGTGCGGACTTGTCTGTTTCTCCTTTCAGTTCTTTCAGCTTTTAGTTTTATGTATTTTAATGTTATTCTATTAGCTGCCAACAAATTCACAATTTTATCTTTCTACTGGACTAGCCATTTTGTCATTAGGAAATATCTTTGCCTCTAACAATGAGCATTGCCTTAAAGTCTGCTCTGTCTGATGTCAGTAGAGCTATCACAGTTTGTTTTCATTAGTTTTTACATGTTGAATCATTTGAGTCTTTTTACTTTTAACCTCTATGCCCTTACATTTAAGGCATATCTCTTTAAAACACTGTATGTTTGAGATTTTAAAAAATCCCGAATCCGTGTTTTTTTAATGGAAACATTTATTGACATATTTGACATTACATCTATGCACTATTTAGTGTGTCTTCCCTGGTTCATTTGTACCTTTCTGGAATTATTTAAGTTTAAAGAAACATTTATGAGTCTATTTTTATTTCTTTATTAGTTTATTAGTAATATAGCCTTTCATCATTATCATTATTATTGCCTTAGGGGTTTCAATGTAAATCCTTGACTGATTAGGGCCTCTCTAAAAACAGATACTTTCCATCACTTCTTCATCAATACAAAGATTAAATTTTACCAGCCTCACCCTATTTTTGCTATTATTAGTGTCAGGAACTTTCATTCTACATATATTTTGAAGCGTATGCCATTATTAACATTGTCACACAGGGAAAATAGTTATTTAGATTTACCCATATCATCACTTTTACATTCTTTGTTCCGTCCTGTACTTCCAGGTTTTCATGATTTTCCTATTGTGTGAAGAGCTCCCTGATTCTTTCTTTCATGGCATATTTGCTGCCAATAAATCCTCTCAGTTTCTGTTTATAAAGATCTTTATTTTCAAAGGATTGTTTTTGCTAAGCCAAGGATTCTGGATTGGCAATTATTTTCTTTCAGCATGTTAAAGTTGTTATTGCATTTTCTTTGTGCTCAGATAATTTCTGCTAAGAATTCAGCTCTGGGTACCACTGTTGCTGTTGTTAAGATAATGTGCCTATTTTCCCTTGGCTGCTTTGAAAACTTTCTTCTTTGGCTTTAGCTTTTAGCAGTTTTACTATGCTGCTAAATGTGCAGTTGTTCATTTTGTTCTTCGTAATTCAATTTGCTTGTGGTCCGTAGTTTTTCTTTAATCTTTGACTTCGGTCCTTTGTTTGGAGAATGCTCAGCCATTACGTCCTCAAATACTGCTTCCACCCCATACCTCTCTTTTCTGTTTAGAACACCAATTATACACATTTTATATCTTTCAAAATCTCCTTTGTTTTCCACACTGTTTCTCTCTTTTTGTAAATATTTCTTTCTGTTTCAAATAAGGAAATTTTCTACAGATCTGTCCTCCAGCTCACTAACCCACTCTCCTGCGTTTGACCTGCTGTTGAAACTTCATTGAGTTGCTAATTTCAGTTACTTTACAGCTTTAGGATATCCATTTAATTCTGTTTCATAGACTCTTATTTTCTGTTGAAAATGTCCAGCTTACCATTTACTGATTTAAACATATGAATCTGATGGCTCTTTCTTATCTGTGGAGTTGTTACTATTTTCTAATTTTTCTCTTGCTGTTTGGTCACCTGGTTCTCTATTTTTCAGAGCCTGATAGTAAATCACTGAACTAAAACTTGCTTGTTACAATACCTCTGAAAAAACATTTGCTTGTTATGACAGTATCTCTGAAAGGTATTAACTTCATCTAGGAACTATTTCCCTTTATCTGGAAGATTGTTTCACTAGGTACAGATCAACTTGATCCTTTCTGGAATGAAGAGGTTTCAAATAGGCTTTTCTGTCTTAGTGAAGGATAAACTTTTTCTAGTTTGCTTTCTCTCCTAGAAAATAATACATTGGGAGCCTTACCTGAAAGCTTGTTCGTGTTTGCAGCGCCTCTCTCGGTCTCGCCTTAGTTTCCAGTGTTTGCATTCCGGGGGATGCTGGGTAACTGCTTTGCTTGACTTCCTGGCCTCTCACCTGCACCATATTCCCTCACTCTCGTTCAGCCTACAAGTAGGGAATTTCAGGCTCACCTGTCCATGGTTACCTTTCCTACAGGCTTGGCTCCTCCTAAATCCAGGCCGCCTTGGTAGCTCTACATTTCAACTTTGTCTCCCCTGACCTGTAAGCTTGCTGGAGGTCTCCACCACTGCTTTCATTTGGTCTTCCGAGGCTCGTGCCCCTTAGAACTTGGTGTCTGAATGAGAGAAGTGATGGGTGACGTTGGGGTCACCTCAATGCCATTTCCCCCTCTCAGGGCATCTTGGCCACTCAAGTTACAGATATCTTGGCTGTTCTCTGTCATCTTCAGAAGGTTGTTGTTGCTGTTTTAATTTTGCAACTTTTTACAGTGTTCCAGGCATGCAAGTTACTCTTACAAAAGCTTCTCCATCAGAGCCAGAGGCAAAGATGCTGGCCACTTTCTACCAGTCCCACTGCCACCATGAGATGTGAGTATCCACTATGTCTTACCTGGAACACTACAGTGGCTTCGTAACCAGTCACTCTGTGTCCACCCTGGCCCTCTTACAATCCATTCTCAACAGAGCAGCCAGAGAGATACCTCAAAAGGTTAACCAGTTCATACCAGATATTTCAACGGACTCCCCCTGGCCCTCAGTGTAAACACAATGTTCATTGTGAAGAAAAAGCTCTCCCCAACCCTGCCCTCGCAGATCTACAAGACCCTACACACCCCGCACCATAGTCCTACTCTGCCCTGCCCCACTCTGCTCCAGCCACGCTGGCCTCCCGACCATTCCTGGAGCACCAGGTACCCCTCCACTGTCAGGCCTGTGCCCTGGCTGCCTACTCTTCCTAGAACATCTTTCCCCAGGTACATGCTGGTTAATTGCTTCATCTCTTTCAATTCCTAGCTTAGATGTCATCTTTTCAGAGAAACCTATGCTAATCACTTTATTGAAATACATCCTTCTTCACCCTTCTCTAGCCTGATACTTTGACTCCCTTCACCCAACTCTACTTTCTTCTTTTTTCTTCATCCATGATATTGATCACTTTCTGGAATAACATATTCTACCATATTCTTTACCATATTTATTGTTTTTCTATGCATTTAATCCCCTTTCACCTCTCCCCAGGTAGACAGTTAACTCCAGGATGTTGGGAGAAAAGCTGAGTATTGGGAGAGAAGCTGAGGCAGGGTTTGGAACATGTACGGGGTTCAGGGTCTAAAACCCCTCGTGGCTTGTGTCTAGACTTCTGGACTGTGTCTAGACTTGCTGGTTTCTTGCTTCTAGCACTTTCATTATCTCAAGTAGCTACATGTTTCAAAGAAAATGCCGAACCGTCACAGCTGTAGCTCATCCACTTGATACGCTGCTTCCTTTCAACCCCCACATCCTCACCACCTGTTTCTTTATTTGATCACCAATAAATAGCGTGGGATCCCAGAACTCAGGGCCTTCTCAGCCTCCATACTAGCCTTGGTCCCCTGGTCCCACTTTCTCTCTTGTCGCATTTCCTTTGACTCCACCAGACTTCGTAGCCCCCACGGCCTGGTGTTGGGTCTGATCACCCCAACATAGGAAGACTAGAATATTTGCCTGCTTTAGTTTTTTTTTTCCCACTGACATATTCTGAGCACTTAGAAGCAGAAGTCCCCAAAGGACATGATGAATGGTAAACACCTAGAAATATTTTGGTAGAGAAAGGCAATCAAAATCATCATATAATCAGGGAATTTATTTATCAAATATTTATTATCTACAATAACAGGGTACTAAAATAATAATAATAAAACAGGCATTTGGAACTTAAAACCTTTCTCTAAAGAGTTATTTGCTATTTTCTCAGTGTTCTTGAAATGATTGCAAATGTTCCATCATGGCTCTAGGAATTCCTTCTTTTTCTGCTGAGGTAAAGATGCTGACTATCATATTACTAAGAATGACAACCATGCATACATTCTTCCAGAAATCTACTTGGATTAACTGTGCACCATAGCCACCAGGAAGCTAAGGCACACATCACCTTGCAAGGAGCACTGCAATATTAACAAACACTACACTACTACACTGCATATCAAAGGACAGCATCACACTCAAGAAAATGGTGAGGTTGTTGCTGTTTTTACTTTGAGGTTATTTACAATACACATATTATACTGCTTCATGCTTCTTAAGCTCAGATCCCACCAAAGCTAGAAGCAATATATCCTAGTGTTAGCTCTTGTAAAGGCTTATTTTTTGTTTCCTATTACTGTAATAAAAACGACTACCATTAATGAGCAACCACTGTATTTCTAGGACTAAAGTAATTGCTTTAGATGTCCTACCCATGACCTAACAAAACAGTTATTTTTGTATATTTGTCCAAGATCATATACATACCCACACACATATATAATTATGTCTATATATATTAATATTTATAATATCTATATGTTTTATATATAATATATAATGGTACTTTCATTATCTCAAGTAGCCATGTTTATATAATATATATTTAATGTTATATATTATATATCTATATTACATATAATATATATCTATATATAATATTATATACATTATATATATAATATATAATATCTATATACTATATATGTGTGTGGGTATTTCCTTATCCAGATATATATATCTATAAAATGATATATGTCCATGTATCTGTATACCTACATCTTATTTAGATGTATCTGTCTATTCACCTAAGAACATTCCATCCATATCCCTACAAGATATTTCTACAAGATTCTCTTATCTAAATACTTACACTTGCCTTGGAAATCACCACTTCACTATAATTATAGGCATAATTATTGATATAGAAGAAACTGAGAAACAAAACAGGATGAAAGAAAATTAATCTGGGCCTAATTAATAACATTTAGAAGTGCTTCTCATCAACTAACAGGTTGAATTACGAAAGGCTCTTTGTAAAGTCCATTTGGTTATAATATTATAATTTTTCCATTACTTTCAATTTTTCAAACATTAAATCTACTTCATTTTTGCTGGATGGGAGAGCTCCAGCATCATAGCTTGGATATATATCCTGTGAAGAAATGTCCAAAGTTTGTGATTCCCCAAAGCTAACATGTTCCTCTTCACACAATCCCAAGTCTGTAACTCTCTGATAGCTATAACCTTTGTATCTCTCCACCAACAAGACATAAGAGAAGGGGAAATGAAGGCTGGGACAACACTTTCTTTTTTCCCATATGAACCTTCTTCAAGGAGACAGAGCTAAATGACACAGAAGGAAATCTTAAGCCGTTATGTAAAAGTTGGTCCTGATACTCCTCTGAACAAACCCCATTAAGTCAGACTTAAATCTGCACATTTCCCTGGTGAACAGTTTCTCAAATGTTTTTAAAATAATTGATCACCAGATTTGCCTAGTTAGAAACATTTCTGAGTTATTTTCTATGCAAGGCAGCTATATGAGCAAAAAGGCAACTCCTGAGCATTCCTTGGAAGCAGTAACAGGAAGAGGCTGAAATCTACAGATATTCAGGGAAGGTGGGGTTTTCTTACCCAGCTGTGACATTAGGCATCATGGTATGCTTACTCTTACTAACAGCTGCAATCTTCAAAAATAGGCAGAGAGACAACAAACATGCCCAATGCTAATGATAATGGACATTTTATGTGTGACCCATGGACAAAAGTACTTCTCTATTATATTAGGATTATGCTAAAAATGCAATTTCCTGTAACTCGTTCCAATCATTGAATCAGATTCTCTGGAGGTGGGTCCCAGGAATTTTCAGTTTAGTAAGCCTACCAGGTGATTCTTATGCACACTAAGGTTTGAAAACAACTGAGAGATTTGAAAAACAACCACTATGACCTCTAACAACATCTGTTGATGGTGAGCAGTGTTGACTCACTCTTCCTCTGTTAGATCTGAAGTGGAGTTTTTGTAAATAAAGTTGCTTTTGTTTATACTACTTCTTTTAGTTTTTGCTTAGTGTTCTGGGAATCTGTCTGTAGGAAAACCCTTGGATGTAGTGTAGATGTATTTTGGAAGAAAATACTTGGCTATGTTTATCCGAGTGAAATTAGAAAGAGCTGAAGATTGAGATGCCAGGGAGTAAAAGAGAATTAACATTAACATTTATATTTAGGGCCAAAACATATGGTAGAAAACAAGAAACATTCTGGCAATGTTCAATACATAGTTGAAGGTAATAGAAGTGGTTCTGAAATTCTGTACTCATTGCAATCCCCTGACTGCGAGGTGGTCATCATCATCACCATCATCAATATTTGTATTTTATGCTACTTTTATTAGGCCTCCTTGCATGCATTATCCCATTCAAGTCTCAAAAGAGTCGAAAGGGCTTGCAGATAGAGCTTTTTTTCTCCTGATATGATTTTTATTTCCTTATTCAGTGTTCCAATTCCAATAAGTGTCATATTCATTTCCTCAATTGGTTATGCCCGCAACTTGGGAGGTGTCCACAAACCCCTCTCTCTTATGCCCCTTTCGCTCCCTACCGTCCAACATACATGTCTGATGGGTTAGATTTATTGACTCAGAAAACCATTCAGACACTCATAAAAATACTTGGTAGATGAAAATAAGAAGCCCAGGGTACTACCCTGTGGGTATACAGACTTGGTAGCATCGTGATGATCCCATTTAAATGCCTGACTTTTTTTTACAGATAAAACAAACAAACAAATGTAATCCCTTATTGACCAGGAGAAAAGAGTGTGAAGTAAGTTAATAATGATACTGGTTTGCTGATCTTGCTGCTACTATAAGGGTGGTCAACTCCTGCTCACCTTCATTAATATGTTCTGGGAGCCCACATTCCACTGCTTCCTCCAGGTACATCCTACTGGATAGAGACTACTACCGTGAACACTTCTCCCTACTGACCTCCACTGCCATCAACATATACATATGGCATTCAGCTATTACTCCAAAATTGGTCATGTCTAAAATTTTGGTTTGTAGAATACCTGTGCCCATCTGTTCTTTCCATCTAGATTCTGGGTTGTTTTTCTGTGTTTAGTATGTGAGGGTAACTCACACTAAATGTTACATTTCCTTTGTTAACCTCAGTGGATGAGGGAGTATTTAAGCTTGCTCTCAGTAATACTTCACAATTTGACAGTGTTCTCCTTAGACAAACAAAAATTGAAATAATTTGTTAGATGTATATCACCTTACAGGACATACTTACAGAAGTTCCTTAGGGTAAAAGCGAATGACCTCATACAATAATCCAAGTCTACGTGAAAAAGAGCACTGCTAATAGTAATTATCCCTAAATCACTGAATTTATCACTGCATACCTCTTCTTTCTTCTGCTAGCTTATTTAAAAATAGTTACATAAAGTAATATTTATATAATTGAACCTCTAAAATATAGATATGTAATGTCTTTAAGAGGAGAAAGGAGATGTGTGGGAGCAAAGTTCTATTAGAAGAAGAAAATAGCACAAAATGGTTTATCAAATCCAGAGCAACAAGTGAAAGAATCAGAAATTGTCAATACAAATGGCTAATGTAACAAACTCAGTAAATATATACTTGCTTCTATTGATTTAAAAGGAATAAACTTATTTAAATGAAGAAGCATGTCGATGTATTTTAACATATACTGATATTCTATGTACCTGGAGGAAGCAGTGGAATGTGGGTTACCAGACAGTATTAAGGAAATTAAATTAGTATATATCTGCTGGTAATTCTAATTAGTTAGGAAGCATACTATAAGCCATAGAGCAGCCAGTCATAACTTTAAAAAAGAATATTAAAAATCATTAAAGGAACTTACATGTTACAATAGAAAATACTAATTAATGTAAAAGGAAGCAGGAAATGAAGAACTGAGGAATAAGAGACACATGACACATGTAGTAAAAAAAAAAGTTAAATGTCAGACATGCATCCAACCCTATCAATAATAACACTAAATGCCCATGAATTTAAAAATTGAATCAAAGGCAAGGATTGTCAGACTGAACAAAAATATATTTAACTATATGCTGTCTACAGGAGACATATTTTATATTCAAAGATACAAATAGGTTGAAAGTAAATACATACAAAAACACATATCATTTTAACAACAACCATAAGAATGCTGGAACAGCTCTACTAATATTGGACAAAATATATTTAAAATGAAAGTGTTAGTAGAGATAAAGGGTACATTTTGTGGTGATAAAAGTTTCAATACACAAGGAAGATATAACAATTGTAATCTTATATGTACCTAACACTAGAGCCCCAAAATATCTAAAGGTAAAATTGATTAAACTGAAGGGAGAAATCGATAATGTGACATACCTATTGAAGATATGACAATGCCAGTTTTAGTAATAGATGTAAAAAGTAGGCAATAAATCAACAAGGAAATAGAAGACTTGCACAACGCTATATGTAAACAAACCTAACAGACATTTACGTAACACACCAATGCAGAACATGCATTCTCCTTAAGTGCACATGGTACATTCTCTGGGACAGACTATATACTGTGCCATAAAACAAGCTCACTAAATTCACAGTGATTGAAATCATACGAAAACATGTTCTCTGACCAAAATGGAATAAAATTACAAATGTATAACAGAAAGAAATTTGGGAAATTTACAAATAGTTGAAAATTAAGCGGCACTATTCACAATAGCAAAGACGTGGAATCAACCCAAATGTCCATCTGTGACAGACTGGATTAAGAAAATGTGGCACATATACACCATGGAATACTATGCAGCCATAAAAAAGGATGAGTTTGCGTCCTTTGTAGGGACATGGATGCAGCTGGAAACCATCATTCTTAGCAAACTATCACAAGAACAGAAAACCAAACACCGCATGTTCTCACTCATAGGTGGGAACTGAACAATGAGATCACTTGGACTCGGGAAGGGGAACATCACACACCGGGGCCTATCATGGGGATTGGGGAGGGGGGAGGGATTGCATTGGGGAGTTATACCTGATATAAATGATGAATTGATGGGTGCTGACGAGTTGATGGGTGCAGCACACCAATATGGCACAAGTATACATATGTAACAAACCTGCACGTTATGCACATGTACCCTAGAACTTAAAGTATAATAAAAAAAAAAAAAAAGAAAATTAAACAATATACTTCCAAATAACAAATGGGTCAAAAAATCGTAGGGAAATTAGAAAATGCTTTGAGCAAAATGAAAATAAAGACACAGTATAGCAAATGTTAAAGGATGCAGCTGAAGCAGAGTTGAGAAGGAAATTAATGGCTTTAACTGGCTAAGTCTAAAAAGAACTCAAATCAATAAACTAAATGTTCACCTTTATACACTGGAAAAAGAGCAAAATAAACACAAAGCAAATAAGAGGAAGGAAATAAAGTTTAGAGCAGAAGTAAATGAAATAGAAAATGAAAAATTAATACAGAAAATCAATAAAACCAGAAGTTGATTCTTCAAACATATCAGCAAAATCGACAAACCTGTAGCTAGACAGGCCCAGAAAAAGGGAGAAAACTCACTAAAATCAGGAATGAAATAAAATATGTCAGTGTAGCTCTTGCAAAAATTATATATATATATATTTATAATTTATGATAAATATATGATAATATATGAACAACTGTATTTCAACAAATTCAATAAATTAGAATAGACAGCTTTGACAAAAAACATTAAGAAATACAAATTTTGAGTAACAAGTGAAGCATAACAAGTAAAAAAGTATAATGAGTAGAGATTCAATTAGTAATCAACTTCCACAAAAAAAAAGCCCAGTATCAAATGGTTTCACTAGTAAATTCTACCAAACATTTAAAGAAAAAATATCAATTGATAATTTATCAATTCTCCAAAAATTATATTAAAAAGTATAGGAGTGAGAACACAACTCGTTTTATGAGGCCAATATTAGGCTGATATCTAAAGTAGACAATACTATCATAAAAAAGAAAACTGCAGACTAGTATCTCTTATGAATATAGATGCAAAAAATCTTCAGCAAAACACAAGCAAATATTTTTATCAACATGTCATCTATCAACATGTAAAATGTTTTATACTTTTTATGATGAATTGGCATGAATCTCAGGAATGCAAGGGGGAGTTTACATCTGAAAATAATGTAATCCACCATATTAGTAGAATAACAAAAATCACGTGACTATTTCACTGGGTACAGAAAAAGCATTCAACAAATCTAAAACTCCTTTATGATTAAAAGAAAAACACACTCAACAAAATAGGAATTGAAGTGAACTTAAATTGATAAAGTGTATTTATGAAAACTCCACAGCTAACATGATATTTAAAGGTGAGAGACTCAATGCTTTCCCCCTGTTCTCATCATGTCTGTTCAACACTGTACTGAAGGTTCTATCCAGAGAGATTAAGCAAGAAAATAAAATGAAATGCCTTCAGATTGAAAAGGAGGATATAAAACTATCTCCACTCACAGATGTCATAACCTTGTATATAGAAAATACTAAGGAATCTACAAAAACCATAAAAGTAACAAACAAATTCAGCAAGACTGCTGAGTCCAAGATCAACCAACAAAAATCAATTATAATTCTCTAAAGTAGAAAAGAACAACCTATAAATTAAGAAAACAATTCCATTTAAAACAGCATCAAAAATAATAGAATACTTAGAAATAAATCTCCTAATAGAAGTGAAAACTTTGTGCTCTGGAAACTACAAAATATTGTTGAAAAAAACTAAAGAAGACCTAAATAAATTGAAAGATATTTCATGTTCATAAATCAGAAGGCTTACTATTGTTATGATGACCATACTGCCCAAATTGATCTACATATTGAACGCAATTCTTACCAAAATTCTAGCGGGCATTTTTGCAGAATCCTACAAGGAGAACCTAGAAGTCATATTGAAAAGGAAGAAACCCAGCCGGGGCGGTGGCTCACGCCTGTAATCCCAGCACTTCGGGAGGCAGAGGCGGGCGGATCATGAGGTCAGGAGATCGAGACCATCCTGGCTAACACGGTGAAACCCCGTCTCCACTAAAAATACAAAAAACTAGCCGGGTGTGGTGGCGGCGCCTGTGGTCCCAGCTACTCGGGAGGCTGAGGCAGGAGAATGGCGGGAACCCGGGAGGCGGAGCTTGCAGGGAGCATAGATGGCGCCACTAACTCCAGCCTGGGCGACAGAGCGAGACTCTGCCTCAAAAAAAATAAAAAATTAAAAAAATGAAAAATAAAAAAGTAAGAACCCCCAAATAGCCCAAACAATCTTTAAAAACAAGAATAAATATGGAGGACTCATACTTTTTCATTTCAAAAATCACTGCAAAGCAACAGTAATCAAAAGTATGACACTAGTACAAGGCTAGAAGTATGGATCAGCGAAATAAAAGTGAGAGTCAACAATATATCCTCACTAACCTCATTTAAGATTAGTTGATTTCTGACCTAGCTTCTAAGATAACTAATGAGGAAAAGAGTAGTCTTTCTTTTCCTCCAAGAGTCTTTATTCTTGTATGGAAGAAACTGCTGGAAGAACTGTATATCTACATGCAAAATAATAAAGTTAGCTCACACCATATACACAAATTAACTCAGAATGGATTACAGACCTAAATGTAAGAATTAAAACTATAAAACTCCTACCAAAATAGAGGATTAATCATTGTAACTTTGAGTTAAGCAAAGTTTTCTTAAATCTAACACTAAAAACACAAGTGACAAAATAAAAAATAGGTAAATTGGACTTCATTCAAGATTAAAACCACGTGTGCTACAAAAAAAAAAAAAAAAAAAAAAAAAAAAAAAAAAAAAAAAAAAAAAACACCACCAGGATAGTGAAAAGTGAAGCCACAAAATGAAAGAAAATATTTACAAATCATGTATCTGATAAGAGACTTGAATCTCAATAAAGAACTCTTACAGTTCAGGAAAAAGGACCCTTTGAAACAATAGGCAAAGGGTGTGAATATCTATTTCTCTAAAGAAGATATGTAAATGGCTAATAATCACGTGAAAGAAGGTCAACACCATTAGGAAAATGCAAATTAAAACCACAATAAGATCACTTTACACCCACTGTCAAGGTCACAATCAAGATGCGGAAAAATTGGAACCCTTGCACATCACTGCTGGGAATGTGAAATGGTGTAGCTACTTTGGAAAACCAGTCTGGCAGTGCCTCAACATGTAAAACATAGAGTTGCCGTATGACCCAGCAATTCTATTCCTAAGAAGAATTGAAAACATATGCCTCAAGAGAAATGAAAACACAAGAGAAGTAAAACCATATGTTCCTACCAAAACTTGTACATAAATGTTCACAGCAGTATTATTCATCGTAGCCCCGAAATGGAAAAAAACCAAATCTCCATCAACTTATGAATGGATAAATAAATGCAGTATATCAATTCAGTGGAACATTACTTGGCCATAAAAAAGAAATAAAGAATTGATACATGCTAAAAAATGGGTGAATCTAAAAAATATTATGCTAAATGAAAGAAGCTAGTCACAAAAGGCCACATATTCCATGTAATTCCATTGACATGAAATGTCCAGAATAGGCAAATTCATAGAGACAGAAAGTATAACAGGGATTACCTAGGTCTGTGTTTTTGATAATTAAGGAATGACTGCTAGAAGAACATGGTATGTCTCTACATTTATTTCAATGTCTTTTATGTTCTTTTATCAGTGATTTTAGATTCAAGAACATAAATCTTGATCATATTTTGTGATATATTTACATAAGTATTTCTTGTTTTGAGCTATTATTATTGGTGTTTTATAACACTTAAATTTCCTACTAACCACACTAAGCTGAAGGTTTAATGACCCTGCCTTGTTGTAAGTTATGACCAGCAATATTCTCCATAGGTTTTTTTTCAGTACAGAGGGTCAGTGCTCAGTTGTACAACTTTAACACCTCACAGGACCCGGAATGGAATGACCCAGATCTTTAAGAATAGTTCAGAGAAGGCCTCATTGCACCTCTGAGCAGTGAATAGACATGTGTCTCTGAAACCTCAGGCTCCCTAATTTATAGATTCCTTGATGGGGGGAAAATCATAACCATTGACAAGACCAAACATTCTGGAGGCAATTCTGTACCAGAACTACATAGGAAATACACAATGAATTTAAAAGATTTCTCTGGCAGCCTTGTGGAAGTCTGTAGAGTAGCAAGAGAGAAGTGTAAGAATTCAGTTAGGATGCCATTGATTCGGGAGAGAGATGATGGTGTTTGACCTATGCTGTTGCACGGGAAGTAGGGAAAATCAGGATGCCATGGTCAGATGTACTATATATTGTGAATCTGGAACAGGTAGGATTCTCTAATCAATGAGATGTTTGCTGAAGATGAAAGACTGGTAGGAGAATAAAGGAAAAAGTGATTCTGAGGTGTTTGGCCTGAACAACTGGATAAACTGTTATTTACTTAGATAAGGAAAAATGGGAGAAGCAAGTTTGAGGAGGAGAATCAAAAATTAGTATTGGATGTATTAAATTTGAAACATCTAAGTGAATTTTAAGTAAAAAGCCAGAGATTGGAGAGTGGAGCTCCAGTTCAAGATTATGCCTAGAGAGAGAAAGCTGAGTCATCAGTGAATACATGATATTTAAAGCATATGATTGTATGGGATCACCTGCAGAATAAATATGGGGAGATAAAATGATAAGCCAGGGCTCTGGAGTACTCCCCATCGAGAAGTCAAGGTGGCACACAGCAAAGGGAATTGAAGAGGAGTCAGCAGAGAAGTCAGGAAAAATGAAAAATAGTGTTCTACAAACTTAGTCATCATATTTTTAAAGGAAGATATGATCAATTTTGACAAGTGTTGCTAAGAATGTAAGTAACAAGGACTCATATTAATCATTGGATTTGCCACAGTAAGATCTTGGGGGCCTTTGGAAGTTTCGGTGAATGGAAAACTTTATTGGGGAATGTTCGAGAAAGCACAGATTCAGACCATATCTGCTGTAACGTGACAAGATAGGTGTTTTCTACTCCCAGCTTCTTCCTCTGGCCTTTCTTCTCCCTCAGTTATGCCCATCAGACATACCCACAGGCCTATTCACTACCACTCCTGCAGAGCCGAGCCATGTAAAATGGATCATGGGCAAAACACGACACACAGGAAATACAGATTATTTATTTCATGAGAAAAGCTATAACAAAAATGTCACTAACTTGAAGAGCAGGTTTGGGAAATACTGACCTTATGTTGGTATTTTAAAGAAATGTAACACACACACACACACACACACACACACACAAAACAGCAATAAAGAAGCACATGTAAAATATGAGGGCAGAAAAAGTCCTCTCTCAAAAACCTCTATTAGCAGTAGGTTTTAAATTTTCTTTTTCAACTTTTACTTTAGAAGCAAGGGTAAATGTGCAGGTTTGTTACAAAGGTATATTGCATGATGCTGAGGTTTAGGGTCTGGTTGAACCCATCTCCCAGGCAGAGAGCGTAGTACCTAAGACGTAGTTTTTCAGAAACTCCCTCTCTTCCCACTATAAGAGACCCCCGTGTCTATCGTTCCTGCCTTTACGTCTACCTGTACCCTGTGTTTAGCTCCCATTTTTAAGTGAGAACATGCAGTATTTGGTTTTCTGTTTCTACGTTAGTGTGCTTAGCAGCAGCCGTAGGTTTTTAGAGATATTTAACCACCCAATGGTGATTGGCAGGACTATGAGTTTAAAAAATTATAATTATTCACTGCTATTCAGAATTTTGGGGGAGGAGAACGCTTATCATCATTTTTCTCAATACAGAAACAAATGAACCATTGGCACAATATTTACAAATAACGGAAAAGGTGTGTCTCCATCTACAGATGTGGTAAGAGCCAATTTCTAAAAGCCAGTCAACATGGAGAATCTGTTACAGAAAGAGCAAACAGAGGTATACTGATGACACAGGTGAACAGCCATTGCACAGGAGGTCACCTTCAGTATTACTCAAATTTAAGGTATTACTGATTCGGGGACACTGTGGTCAGAGGGCAGGAGCATTTCACCCGTATCTTAACACTGGAGTCAAACTCCTAAATCCAGAGTTAAAGAAAGAAGAGCACTGCTGTGGCCGCTTCCCTTGACAACAGAGGCTGCTGCTCTGGAGGCCGATGGCCAGCCTTTGACCTTGTGGCAACTATTGCCTCTATGATGAATCTGGGCTAAGAGGAAGCTTGGCCTGAAGCACTCTGTATTTCCCTAAGACATGGTCCAGAGGGACAGGATCTACTTATGTTTCCTGAGATAATGAGACCAGCCACAGCAAACAAATTGTTACTCCAAAGAAAGAAGCTGACTGCAGGGTGTGACTGTCAAGAGATTGGGTCAAAGACTTCCAGCAAGGCAGAACAGAGCAGTGGGAGAGCATGCTCTCAAAGACCAGGCTCCTGGATTCAGATGCCAGCATCACCACGTCCCCTGTGAAGCAACGGGTGACTGACTTAGCCTCTCTGTATGACAGTTTCCATATTTATAAATGGAAAGATAATACTGTCCACTTCATGGAGATGGATGAAATAGACTGGAACATGTAACATTCTTAGATCGGTGCAGGGCATATTTCATGTACTAAAAATGTGTTGGATTTTTGTTACCACAGGAAGTTACTGGGGCTAAGGAACATGGCAGTGTCTTGTAGTTCAGCAATATTTGAAGTGTGGGGCTGCGTGAAGTTGGAATTAAAGTAAAAAAAAAATGAGGAATATTAAAAATAATATAGGATGCGGTACAAAGAAGGGATTCCATGTTACAATGTTTGTGGGAAAAAATGCATTTCAATTGACAAACTGCATCTGCGTGTCACTAGGACTGTATTTAGTGGGGCCTCTGCGGCTTAAAGGTGCCCCATATCAGTTTGAGAGTCTGAAACAAGACCATGGCTCCGAGCTGGGAAATACAATCAGAAAGTTCCAATTATTTATTAGTAGGATAGTTTTATATCTTTAAAAGAAATAACTACTGTTCGTTCATTCAAACACAAATATTTTATACTCAAAATGAAAATAAAGTTAAAAAATAAATGTACAGGTACTAGACACACTTTGAAGCTTTCATTTCTGTTATCTGTGGTTAATGTTACAAAAAGTGAAAATAATTAATTGTGCCTAGCTGTTTTCTGGGAGGCTGGAAAGTCTGAAATACTTTTTATTTTCCTTTTTTATTTGAGAACATATCATAAAAACTGGTGTTAGCCAAACTTCACTTTCATTGCCTCAACTACATTAGTAGAAAGACAATGGGCCGGGCGTGGTGGCTCACGCTTGTAATCCCAGCACTTTGGGAGGCTGAGGCAGGCAGATCATGAGGTCAGGAGATCAAGACCATCCTGGCTAACACGGTGAAACTCCGTCTCTACTAACCATACAAAAAATTAGCTAGGCATGGTGGCAGTGCCTGTAGTCCCCGCTACTCAGGAGGCTGAGGCAAGAGAATGGCATGAACCCTGGAAGTGGAGCTTGCAGTGAGCCGAGATCTCACCACCGCACTCCAGCCTGGGCGACAGAGCGAGACTCCGTCTCAAAACAAAAACAAAAACAAAAACTTACATCTGCAGCTTGTGTTATATTTGTATTGGACATTGCCCTTGTCTCTAAGAAGGTACAAATTATAAATCCAAAACAAGACTTATTTTTTAATACTAATCCTTTGAATAAAAATAAGTTGATATGCATATTTCAGAAACCAAATGTTCACTTATGATTTGTGCTAGGAATTTAAATGACTCCCCACTCTTTTGGCAGGAAGTTACACAGGTCTTACCCAGTTAACATGAGTGTCATAAGGTAACCTGGGAGTAAACATACTTTATCACTGTATCAATGAATAGCTGACTTATGACTATCTAAGACATAATGTAGTCAGAGAGGTTAGTGACTAGCTATTTTTAAATATTTTTTAAATACTTAACATTATGTAGTGTCTGTTGCTGAGAGTTTTATTTCATTTACTATCTTGTATTTTTATGCAGAGACCTAATTGTAGCACCACAAATATGTACATAAATTATGCTATTTATAATTTAAATTTATTTAGAATATACTTTACTTAATATGTTAAAATTATTTTTGTAACTAAATCAAATACCAAGATTTACTTCAAGAAAAATTATGTCACTATAGACATTTAATTTTCCTAGTCTCTATCAGTATGTGTATCTACAGTGTGGAATAATGTACAGCAAACCTGACTTCCTGGCATAAATAGACATTTTCTGTTTCTTTTAGGAATAACTACTGAATGCCAAATAGGAATTCAGGAATTCATTTCTTATTAAGTGCATATATTAAGTTTCATTTATGTTTAATATATGGGGAAAAATGAAAGAATACCTTATTTTTTGCATGATTTTTGTTCACTTTGTATTATGGAAATTTTCAACCATTCAACAGACTTTAGTGCAATGAATTCTCATATCTCGATTAGCAAGCTTTATCATCATTTTTCTAATCTTATTTCATCTATCTCCCTATTATAAAGCATCATGGTATTCACCTGTAAATGTTCTGATAAGGATATTTGATTTTGTTGATCATAGTTGTCAAAATGCCTAACAGAATATTGCTTAATATGATCTCCATCTGCAGGTATCATTTTAGAATTGGTTTGTTTGAATCAGGATACAAACAAAGTTGTACTTTTTTATGGTTTTGGAGTTTATCCTGAGAGCCGGCCACCTCCTTACCACACTCACAGCTGTGCAGTGCATACATCTGCGTGCTCCTCGGCACACAGCGTGGCAGCTCTGCAGCGGCAGGACCTCGTTTCTCCTCGTAGCTGGAGTTGTATATAAACACCATCATTTGTAAACTTTTGTAGGATAAACATTTAGTTTTGAAGCTGGTTAAAATGAAATTTGTATGACATAATAGCAAAGTAAAGAGAGAAGATGAGAAATAGAAGGTGAAAAAGTTAAGACCAGTAAGTTTGGACTTATATGTTTAAGTTTTTCTATTTGTTTATGTATTTATGTATGCATGTATGCATATGTATGTATGTACACCAGAATGGATGGCTAGGTAGGTAGACAGACAGAAAGATAGATAGATAGATAGATAGATAGATAGATAGATAGATAGATAGATAGACAGATAGATATAGAAAGAGATAGATAGATAGATACATACATACATAGATGATAGAGTTCTTTTAGAGTTATTTTACTGTAAAGAGGAGGACTGGAAAGGAGTTATAGCTGGAAGACAAAGTAAGTTTAATGTAATTTTACAAAGTTGTATGCTGAAGGGAATGAGTTAATAGCAGAAACTGATGACGAAGGAGAGAGGGCCCCATTTGTAAGGTGCTTTGTCACATCATTCCCGATCTGTTCTCTTCATCCACCCTGACACTTCCCCGCTGTCCTCTCCACATCACACAATGTAGACGCACGTGTTGCTGTATTGCTCCAGTCTAAATTCTAGGAAGAGTCTGTAATGGTGGGGATCTTTTGTGTGATCCACCTCCATCTTTGTTGAGAATGCCTATATTGAGATAGGCTTAAGTCACTTTCTAATTAGCTCATATGTAGCTCTTCAGCCCAAGGAGGAAATGGCATCTTCTCAGAGGCTGAATGCTTGCCACCTTCCTTGGTCCTTGCTGTAGTTTGAGTTGCTCATGAAACCAAGAAGTGTCACAAGGGCACAGGCCCTTCTAGCTTGTGTCAGGTTCCCCTTGGGACTGCCTGTTGTCTTTTGCTGAGCCACCTTGGGTGTGTGCAAGTGTGTGCATGTGTGTGTGTGCATACTGTGCACGCGCACTGTTACCACACTGTCCGAATGGTAACGATGCTAATACTTGTTAGAACCAGATAAACACCAAGATATTAGGAGTTTTGACAACTTCCTTTTTCACCTTACAGTAATCTAAAAATAGGCTTAAACAAACAAAAAATGACAAGAACTGCGAAACATTCTGCTCCATTCACAAGATTTAAATTATTGGTGATTTGAAGAAATGATTCGACTTCAAGGGGAGCCCACACAGTTCTTTCCCGGGATTTCACAGCAAATCCTATGGAATGTATTTGGCAAATGTACTCCTTCCAAAATTCCTTCTAGTGAATTATATGTATCGGGCACAAAAAGCCCACTAAAGCAAGGTGTGTAGTGACTTCTTCATGGAAGATACTGTTTCACAGAAAATCCTCCCTCTATCCTCCTCTTCACACCTCGCTGAATATTTCTATTTCCTTTCAAATTCAGGATTCTAGTTTTACATTCTAGGTCTTAAAAAATGCTTTCAGTTTCCTTCCTCACTCCCATTTTCTTTGTTCTCATTTCTTAGGTTTTAAAGAAATCATAAATCAAAGAACTAACCATATTTCACATATTACATCTCCTTAAAATCCATAAAGAAAGGAGCACTGCAGAAAACACAAACCCAGATGGCCGTGCCTCTGAAAGACTGCTAACCCTGCTTAATCCTGCATCTGATGAAAGATGTCTGTCGCACATCTGAAGGAAATTTGCTAAAGCCTAATCTCAGGATCAAAAGGTCTTAAGAACCAGAGCTCCAATGAAAGACAAGGACAGAATTATTAACCATGACTACGTTCCGTCATAAAAGATTAATTTACAGTAGAATTAATGGACTATAATGAAATTAAAATCTATCAACTATTTTCACTTAACCAAAGCAAAAAGTAAACTCAAGAGCATCCTAGTGACAGATAACCATTTGGTCCTTCTTCAGCCTTTTTTAAAAACCTTTAGATTATAATTATTGATGATAATTACATTTTGCAGCAAAGAGATTAGGCAAATAATAAAAAATTTGTCACTGGCAGCCATTATTACTGGATGGTTTGATGGAGTTCAAAAATCATCAAAATATAGATTGAGTAGTATTTTATACTTACATAATAAGATATAATATTAATAGGCTTACAACTGTGATAGACTTGAATGGTGCCTACTTTTACACAAATATACACTTTTTTACATATAAATTGCTGATAAGAACAAATTTTCTTAAGGATCCACAGCTAATGATATATATTGTGGACTACAGATATTAAAATGTATGTCATTAAATACTGAACAGTCTGGACGTGGTGGCACACACCTGTAATTGCAGCAATTTGGCAGGCTAAGGCAGGAGGATCACTTGAGCCCAGGAGCTTGAGACTAGCCAGGGCAACACAGGGAGACCCCGTCTCTACTAAAAAATTAAAAAATTAGCCAGGCTTTGTGGTGTGGGCTAGCTATTTTGGAGGCTGAGGTGGGAGGACCACTTAAGCCCAAGAGATCCAGTTTGCAGTGAGCCATGATCACACCACTGCGCTCCAGAACAGATTCCTCAAGATGTAACATAAATAATCATCCAAAAACACTTACACTAAGATAAAGTTTAGTGATCCCAGAAAGAATGATGTAGTATTTATGTCTTACATAATAGGGGTGCTACCGAATACTCCTATGTATATTGTATTTTAAAGTAGCTTATATTTAGGTGTATGGTATCAACAATATTATACAGCCACTCTAAGTGTATAATTAGGTGAGTTTTGAAAAATGCATACATCCATGTAACTACCTCCCCAGTCAAGATATTAGAACATGTCCATCACTGCCAATAGATTCCTCCCTCATATCCTCAGCAGTTAATTTTCCCCCAGTCTGCTTTCCATCACTACAAATTAAATATGTTTTTCCTAGAGTTTCCTATAAAAGGAATCTTACAGGCTGTGTGACACTCTTTTCTGCTTGGCTTTGTTTGTTCAGCATAATATTGTTGACACCTACAATGCTGAGTGTATCAGTGGTTTACTCCTTTGAAATGCTGAGTAATATTCCATCGCATGAATATAGCACCCTGTTCCCTTCTGCAGTTCATGGACATTTGGCTTGTTTGTAGTTGGGGGCTATTATTTATAGAGCCTCTATCAACATTCATATAGAATTACCTGATATTATTTATCTTGGATAAATACATAGGTGAGGAATGGTGGGGTGGTACGAAAAGTGCATATTTAATTTACAAAAACTGTTAAAGAGCCGTTCAAACTAGTTGTAGTATTTCTATTCCCACTGAGGCACAGAAGGAGAGATCTAGTTTTTTCACATCCTTACACAAAGTTGGTATTGTGTAAGGACAACCATGTAAATCAATATCAGTCTTAAATTTCTGCTGTTCTACTTGAGATATAGTAATATATCACTGTGGTTTTTGCAAGTCTCTACTGACCAATAATTTTGAGCGCTTTTTTCTAATGTACATTGGCCATTCACACATCTTTTTCAGGGAGTTTATCCAGTGCTTTTGTCTCTTAAAAAATTGAGCTGCCTTCCTTATTATTAATGTGTTATTTATTTATTCTAGATAAAGGTACTTTGTGAAATATTTGAGTTAAGACTATTCAAATATCTGAATTGAGAATCCCTGCTATTGGCTTGCCTTTTTATTTTACCTTTTATTTGAGAAGGAAATATTTTTCATTTTGATGAAGTCTACTCGATCAATTTTTTCTTTTATGGTTTGCATTTTTTGTGTGTCATCTAAGCAGTCTTTGCCTATCCCAGTATTATTTTTATTTTCTCCTTTTATAATACTGTATTTTATATTTCAGCCTGTGATCTTTTCTATCTTACCTTAATCTACGATATGACTTAAGGACTAAGGTTCACTTTTTTTTTTCTGTGTGCATATCCAGTTGTTTCAGCAGCATTTGTTGTAAAGGCCATCTTTCCCATATTGAAGTGCTTTAACAAAGTAGGTGGAAAATTAATTGGCACTACATGCTTTGGTCTGTTCTTGGACTCTATTTTCAGTTCTGTTGGTTCATACGCTTGTCCTTACACAAACACCAATAATATCATGCATACTGTCCTTATCTAATGCATCTTGAAATTAGTTAGGGTTAGTCCTCCAATTCTTTCAAGATTTTTCAGGCTATCCTACATTTTTTAATTTTTCAAAAATTATTTATAATTAGTTTGTCAATTTCTTTTCTAAAAAGTTTGCTGTGCTTTGTCCTGGGATAGAACTGAATCTATAGGTCAGTGATCCTCAAAGAACAGTTCCCAGGTAAGCAGACTTAGCATCTCTTGAGAACATATTAAAATGATAAATTCTCAATCTCCACCCCACAGCTATGGAATCAGAGAAAACCTGGAGGCGACGCCCCTCCTGTGCACCACCGTCAGACACGACTTCCACAGGTAATATAAATCACAGGCAGCATTGTTCTCTCTCCTTTTAATAGTCGGTTCTCTTTTCAATAGATTCAGACAACGGAAAAACACAAATCTTCCATACCTTCCCATGTGTGTTTCATTCTAGTTCTAGTCATTCCCTTGTATAGATTAGAAGTCTTCTTAGAATCATTTTCCTTCAGCTTGAAGAGATTCTTTTAAAATCTCTTGTGGGATATATCTACTAGTGACAAATTTACTCAGATTTTATCTGAAGCTCCTTTTTGGTTTATTTTAAAATAATTTTGTTAGGTTTAAATTTATGGGTTGACCATTCTTTCATTGCTATTTTTATTTTTAGACTAAAGAAGTCATTTGATCCTTCTGCTTTGCATGGTTTCTGATGTCAGCAGTCCTTCTTATCTTTGTTTGTCTCTAAAGCTATTCCTTTTTTGTATGAAGTGGACTGTCTTTATGATACTCTTTTTATTATTAGTTTTTACTATTTTTGTTATGATGTCTTGGTATGGTTTTCTTTGTACGTATTTTTCTTGGCATTTATTGAGCTTCCAGGCCCCATGGAATATATTTTCATGCACTTTGGTACATACTTTATCCTTATTTCTTCAACTATTTGGGCCTGCACTTTCCTTCTTGGATCTCTATCGCACATGTTTGACCAATTGATATTGTCCCACATGTTGCTGAGTCTCGTTTTTTTTTTTTTTTTAATTTTTAAATTAAAAAAAATTTTTTTTGAGACAGAGTCTCACTCTGTCACCCAGGCTGGAGTGCAGTGGTGCAATCTCCACTTACTGCAACCTTCCCCTCCCAGGTTCAAGCAATTCTCCTTTCTCAGCCTCCCAAGTAGCTGGGATTACAGGTGCACACCACCATGCCCGGCTAATTTTTGTATTTTCAGTAGAGACGGGGTTTCACCATGTTGTCCAGGCTGGTCTTGAACTCCCGACCTCAAGTGATCTGCCCGCCTCAGCTTCCCAAAGGGTCGGGATTACAGGCATGAGGTACTGTGCCTGGCCTCCTCATTTTTTTTCCCCCTCACTGTTCTTCAGTTCAAAAGATTTTGATTACACTGTTTTGAAATTAGTTATTCTTTTATTCTGCAATGTCTAGTCTACTGTTTAGTGTATCCAGTGAATTTTTCCTTTTTTAAAAAATAATTTCAACTTTTATTTCAGATTCAGTGGGCACGTGTGCCGGTTGTTATGTCAGTATATTGCATGATACGGAGCTTTGGGATATGGATCCCGTCAGCCAAGGAGTGAACATAGTGCCTGATAGCTGTTTTCAGCCGTTCTCCTTCATCTCTCCCTGCTCTGCTAGTCCCCAGTGTCTGTTGTTCATATCTTTAGGAACCCAATGATTAGCTCTCAGTAGAGTCTAATAGCTATTTTGGCTGAGATACTTTAATTATCAAAATTTATCACATAACATGATATTGTATACCTTAAGTATACACAACAAAAGGTATTTTTTAAGACAATTAATTTTTTTTTTTATGAATGATGCTAACCATAGTAATAATTCCCACCTTTTACTAGGGCTCCAGAGTTTATAAAATGCTTTCCAGTCCACATGTGTTGGACCTCATACTAATTCTGTGATGTGTATCAAGCAATCTTTTTTATTTATTTTAATATACTTCAAGTTCTAAGGTACATGTACATGTGCAAAATGTGCAGGTTTGGTTTGTTACATAGGTAAACGTGTGCCACGCTGGTTTGCTGAATTCATCAACTTGTCATTTACATTAGGTATTTCTCCTAATGCTATCCCTGCCCCAGTCACCCAGCCCCCAACAGGCTCCAGTGTGTGATGTTCCCCTTCCTGTGTCCAAGTATTCTCATTGTTCAATTCCCACCTATGAGTGAAAACATGTGGTGTTTGGTTTTCTGTCCTTGTGATAGTTTGCTGAGAATGATGATTTCCAGCTTCATTCATGTCCCTGCAAAGGATACGAACTCATCCTTTTTTGTGGCTGCATAGTATTCCATGGTGTATATGTGTCACATTTTTTAATCCAGTCTATCATTGATGGACATTTGGGTTGGTTCCAAGTCTTTGCTATTGTGAATAGTGTTGCAATAAACATATGTGTGCATGTGTCTTCATAGTAGCATGATATGTAATCCTTTGGGTATATACCCAGTAATGGAATCACTGGGTCAAATGGTACTTCTAGTTCTAGATCCTTGAGGAATCGCCACACTGTCTTCCACAATGGTTGAACCAATTTACACTCCCACCAACAGTGTAAAAGTGTTCCTATTTCTCTACATCCTCTCCAGCATCTGTTGTTTCCTGACTTTTTAATTATGGCCATTCTAACTGGTGTGAGATGGTATCTCATTGTGGTTTTGATTTGCATTCTTCTCATGACAAGTGATGATAAGCATTTTTACATGTGTCTGTTGGCTGATAAATGTCTTCTTTTGAGAAGTGTCTGTTCATATCCTTGGCCCACTTTTTGATGGGGTTGTTCATTTTCTTCTTGTAAATTTGTTTACATTCTTTGTAGATTCTGGATATTAGCCCTTTGTTAGGTGGGTAGATTGCAAAAATTTTCTCCCATTCTTAGGTTGCATATTCACTCTGATGGTAGTTTCTTCTGCTGTGCAGAAGCTCTTCAGTTTAATTAGATCCCATTTCTCTGTTTTGGTTTTTGCTGCAATTGCTTTTTGGTGTTTTAATCTTGAAGTCCTTGCCCATGCCTATGTCCTGAATGGTATTGCCTAGGTTTTCTTCTAGGGTTTTTATGGTTTTAGGTCTAACAATTAAGTCTTTAATTCATCTTGAATTAATTTTTGTATAAGGTGTAAGGAAGGGATCCAGTTTCAGATTTCTACATATGGCTAGCCAGTTTTCCCAACATCATTTATTATATAGAGAATCCTTTCCCCATTTCTTGTTTTTGTCAGGTTTGTCAAAGATCAGATAGTTGTAGATGTGTGGTGTTATTTCTGAGGCCTCTGTTCTGTTCCATTGGTCTATATATCTGTTTTGGTACCAGTACCATGCTGTTTTAGTTACTGTAGCCTTGTAGTTTGAAGTCAGGTAGCATGATGCATCCAGCTTTGTTCCTTTTGCTTAGGTGTCTTGGCAATGTGGGCTCTTTTTTGGTTCCATATGAACTTTAAAGTAATTTTTTTCAATTCTATGAACAAAGTCATTGGTAGCATGATGGGGATGGCATTGAGTCCATAAACTACCTTGGGCAGTATGGCCATTTTCACAATAGTGATTCTTCCTATCCATGGGCATGGAATGTTATTCCATTTGTTTGTGCCCTATTTTAATTTCACTGAGCAGCAGTTTGTAGTTCATGAAGAGGTCCTACACTTCTCTTGTAAGTTGGATTCCTAGGCATTTTATTCTCTTTGTAGCAATTGTGAATGGGAGGTCACTCATGATTTGGCTCTCTGTTTGTCTCTTATTGGTATATAGGAATGTCTGTGATTTTTGCACATTGATTTTGTATCCTGAGACTTTGCTGAAGTTGCTCATCAGCTTAAGGAGATTTTGGGCTGAGATGATGGGGTTTTCTAAATATACAATCATGTCATCTGCAAACAGGGACAATTTAACTTCTTGTTTTCCTAATTGAATGCCTTTTATTTCTTTCTCTTGCCTAATTGCCCTGGCCAGAATTTCCAACACTATGTTGAATAGGAGTGATGAGAGACGGCATCCTTGTCTTGTGCTGGTTTTCAAAGGGAATGCTTCCAGTTTTTGCCCATTCAGTATGATATTGGCTGTGGGTTTGTCATAAATAACTCTTATTATTTTGAGATCCATTCTATCAATACCTAGTTTATTGAGACTTTTTACCATGAAGAGCTGTTGAATTTTGTCAAAGGCCTTTTCTGCGTCTATTGAGATAATGATGTGGATTTTATCGTTGGTTCTGTTTATGTGATGGATTACGTTTATTGATTTGTGTATGTTGAACCAGCCTTGCATCCCAGGGATAAAGCCGACTTGGTCATGCTGGATAAGCTTTTTGATATGCTGCTGGATTCGATTTACCAGTATTTTATTGAAGAAATTCACATTGATGTTCATCAGGGATATTGGTCTAAAATTCTCTTTTTTTGTGTGTGTCTCTGCCAGTCTTTGGTATCAGGATGATGCTGGCCTCATAAAATGAGTTAGGGAGGATTCCCTGTTTTTCTATTGATTGGAATAGTTTCAGAACCAATAGTACCAGATCCTCATTGTACCTCTGGTACAATTAGGCTGTGAAACTGTCTGGTCCTGGACTTTTTTTGGTTGGTAGGCTATTAATTATTGCCTCAATTTCAGAACCTGTTATTAGTCTATTCGGAGATTCAACTTCTTCCTGGTTTAGTGTTGGGAGGGTGTATGTGTCCAGAAATTTATCCATTTCTTCTAGATTTTCTAGTTTATTTGCATAGAGGTGTTTATAGTATTCTCTGATGGTAGTTTTTATTTCTGTGGGATTGGTGGTGATATCCCCTTTTTCATTTTTTATTGCAGCTAGTTGTTTCTTCTCTCTTTTCTTCTTTATTAGTCTTGCTAGCGGTCTATGAATTTTGTTGATCTTTAGAAAAAAAAACCGCTCCTGGATTCATCGACTTTTTGAAGGGTTTTTTGTGTCTCTATCTCCTTCAGTTCTGCTCTAATCTTAGTTATTTCTTGCCTTTTGCTAGCTTTTGAATTTGTTTGCTCTTGCTTCTCTAGTTCTTTTAATTGTGATGTTAGGGTGTCAAATTTAGGTCTTTCCTGCTTTCTCTTGTGGGCATTTAGTGCTATTAATTTCCCTCTACACACTGCTTTAAATGTATCCCAGAGATTCTTGTACATTGTGGATTTGTTCTCATTGGTTTCAAAGAATATCTTTATTTCTGCCTTCATTCCATTATTTACCCAGTAGTCATTCCGGAGTACGTTGTTCAGTTTCCATATAGTTGAGCGGTTTGGAGTCAGTTTCTTAATCCTGAGTTCTAATTTGATTGCGCTGTGTTCTGAGAGACAGTTTGTTGTGATTTCTGCTCTTTTACATTTGATGAGGAGTGCTTTACTTCCACCTATGTGGTCAATTTTAGAATAAGTGTGATGCGGTGCTGAGAAGAATGTATATTCTGTTGATTTGGGGTGGAGAGCTCTGTAGACGTCTATTAGGTCTGCTTGGTGCAGAGTTGAGTTCAAGTCCTGGGTATCCTTGTTAACCTTCTGTCTCATTGATCTGTCTAATATAGACAGTGGCATGTTAAAGTCTCCCATTATTATTGTGTGGGTGTCTAAGTCTCTTTGTATGTCTCTAAGGACTTGCTTTATGAATCTGGGTGCTCCTGTATTGGGTGTATATATATTTAGGATAGTTAGCTCTTCTTGTTGAACTGATCCCTTACCATTTTGTAATGGCCTTCTTTGTCATATTGATCTTTGTTTAAAGTCTGTTTTATCAGAGACTAAGGTTGCAACCCCGTCTTTTTTTTTACTTTCCATTTGCTTGGTAGATCTTACTCCATCCCTTTATTTTGAGCCTATGTGTGTCTCTGCACATGAGATGGGTCTCAAGAATACAGCACACTGATGGGTTTTGACTCTTTATCCAATTTGCCAGTCTGTGTCTTTTAATTGGGACATTTAGCCCATTTATATTTAAGGTTAATATTGTTATGTGTGAATTTGATCCTATCATTTATGATGTTAGCTGGTTATTTCGCCTGTTAATTGATGCAGTTTCTTTGTAGCATTGATGGTCTTTACAATTTGGCATGTTTTTGCAGTGGCTGGTACTAGCTATTCCTTTCCATGTTTAGTGCTTCCTTCAGGAGCTCTTGTAAGGCAGGCCTGGTGGTGACAAAATCTCTCAGCATTTGCTTGTCTGTAAAGGATTTTATTTCTCCTCACTTATGAAGCTTAGTTTGGCTGGATATGAAATTCTGGGTTGAAAATTCTTTTCTTTTAAGAATGTTGAATATTGGCCCCCACTGTCTTCTGGCTTGTAGGGTTTCTGCAGAGAGATCCACTGTTAGTCTGATGGGCTTCTCTTTGTGGCTAACCCAACCTTTCTGTCTGCCTGCCCTTAACATTGTTTCTTTCATTTCAACCTCAGTGAATCTGACAATTATGTGTCTTGGGGTTGTTCTTCTCGAGGACTATCTTTGTGGTGTTCTCCATATTTCCTGAATTTGAATGTTGGCCTGCCTTCAAGCAATCTTATTTTTACAAGAAAATACAGTGCTTCTTCAAAGTCACATAAGCATTGAGTCAAACTTACATCTGTGGACACCAGTTGCAAAGCTGCTTTTTGCATGAAATATTTCCAGTTATTCTAAGTAATTCTAATTTTGGCCTAAACATGTAAGATTGAAGAAATCCTTATCAGAGAAGGCAATGTAGCCTACTCTCTCCCTTAAATTCTGATTCTTTATCCCCCTCTTTGCAGGCTTGGGTTCCAATTCAATACCCAAACCCTTTTTATAAGACAACTTTATTGAGGTATCATTGATATAAAATTGTATATATGTAAGATGTACAATATGATGTTTTTATAAACATATGCATTGTGAAATAATCACTATAATCAACATAATTTGGCCAGGTGCAGTGGCTCAAACCTGTAATTCCAACACTTTGGGAGGCCGAGCCAGGTGGATCATCTGAGGTCAGGAGTTCGAGACAAGCCAGGCCAACATGATGAAACCTTGTCTGTACTAAAAATGCAAAAATTGACTGGATGTGGTGGCAAGCACCTGTAGTCCCAGCTACTTGGGAGGCTGAGGCAGAAGAATTGCTTGAACCCAGGAGGTGGAGGTTGCAGTTAGCTGAGATTGCGCCACTGCACTCCAGGCATGGCAACAGAGCGAGACTCCATCTCAAACAAGCAAACAGAAAATGTACATATCAATTATCTCTACATGGTTGCCAATATGTGTGTGGGTGCGTGTGTGTGTGTGTCTGTGTGTGTAGTGACAACCACAGTCCCACTCTCCGCTTCTGTGAATTGGTCTATTTTAGGTTCCGCTGATAAGTTACATCCGCCATATTTGTCTTTTTGTGCCTGGCTTGTTTTGCTTAGCATAATGTCCTCCAGCTCCATCCACGCTGTCAATGGAAGGACTTTTTTTTAAAGCTGAATAATATACCATTGTGTATATGCATGTACCACATTTTCTTTATCCATTCATTCATCAAAGGGCATTTAGATTGTTTCCGTATCTTGGCTATTGTGAATAATGCTACAGTAAACATGGGAGTGCAGAGATTTCTTCATGATCCCGATTTTATTTTATTTTTATTTTTTGGATTTGTACCCAGAAGTTGATTGGCTGGTAATTTTATTTTTGTTTTTGGAGAAACTTTCACACTATTTTTATAATTATTTTACTAGATTACATTCTCATGAGCAGTATACAAGGGTTTCCTTTTCTTCACATCCTCTCCAACTCTTTTGTCTTTCAGTAATAGCTATTCTGACAGGTGTGAGTTGATAGCTCATTGTGCCTTTGATTTACATTTTCCCGATGCTTAGAGATATTGACCACGTTTTCAGATACCTGCTAGCCACTTGATCATTTTTCTATTTTGAGAAGTGTCTGTTTAGGTTCTTTCTCCATTTTCAAATCTAGTTATAAGTATCTTTGGTATTGATTTGTATGAGTTCTTCACAGATGTTGGGTATTAACCCTTTGTCAGATAAATGGTTTGTAAATATGTTTCCCATATAGGCAACATAGGTTGCCTTTTCATTTCTGCTGTGCAGAAGCTTTGTAGTTTTATGTAGTCCTACTTATCTAGTTTTGCTTTTGTTGTCTATGATTTTGGTGTCATATCCAAAAAAATTGTTGCCAAGATTAATGTCAAATTATTTTTTTTCCAGGAGTTGTACAGTTTCAGGCTTTACTTATGTTTAAATATTTAATCCATTTTGAGTTGACTTTTGTATGTGGTGAGAGATACTGGATACCCAGTTTTGCCAGTATCATTTGTTTAAGATACTGCCCTTTCCCTTTGAGTGTTCTTGGCACCCTTGTTAAAAGTGTAATTGACTGCAAATGTGTGAGTTTAATTCTGGGTTCTCTCTTCTGGTCCACTGGTCTATATCTGTTTTCATGCCAAAATCATATTGTTTTGATTACTATAGCTTTGTAACATAATTCAAAGTCAAGAAGTATGAGGCTTTCAGCTTTGTTCTTGTTGCTTAAGATTGATTTGGGGCTGGGTGTGGTATGCATGCCTGTAATCTCAGCACTTTGGGAAGCTGAGGTAAGAAGATCGCTTAAGGGCAGGCGTTCAAGACAAGCCTTGAATACAAAGTGAAACCTTGTCCCTACAAAAAAAAACTAAAAATGAGCTCTGTGGGGTTGCATGTACCTGTAGTTCAGGCTACTTGGGAGGCTGAAATGAGAGGATTGTTTGAGCCTAGGAGTTTAAGGTTGCAGCAAGCTGTTATCATATAACTGCACTCCAGTCTTGTCAAAAGAGAAAGACTCTGTCTGAAAAAAAAAATTGCTTTGGCTATTTGTGGTCTTTTGTGGTTTTGTATGACTTTTGAAATTGTGTTTTCTATTTCTATAAAAATATGTCATGGGAATTTTGATGGGAATTGCAGTGAATCTGTAGATTGCTTTGGGTAGTATGGCAATAAAGACATTTTAACAAGCATAATTCTTTAAGTCTATGAACATGGGATATCTTTCCACTTATTTATAGCTTTTAAAATTTCCTTCATCAGTTTTTTATAATTTTCTATGTACACTGAAATTTCAGTTTTTCACCTCTTTGGTTAATTCCTAAGTATTTTTTCTCTTTTTCTCTTTTTGTTGCTAATGTAATGGGATTGTTTTGTTAATTCTCCCTTTAGATAGTTTGGTTACTTTATAGAAATGCCATTGATTTTTGTATCTTACAACCTTACTGTAAGCACTCTTTATTCATATTTGTATCCTTCCTTCCACAGCCTGTATATCAGTTTCACTTTGTGATCTCTTAAATACAGAATTCCACTGCCTAGCTAGACACTGACAGTGATTGGCTGTGCTGGAGTCCAAATGCTTTAAACATACATTTTTACTTTTCAAAAAAAAATAAAATAAAATGTACTATACATACGTACAATAAAATGAACTAAAGTATAAAGCATCATGACTTTTTACAGGTACACAGCAAGTTTAAACACCATATTCAAATGAGGTTATAGAATATTTCTAGTGTACTCCTGCAAATTTCCTTGTTCTCCATCTCATTCAGTAACAATTTCCATAGGCAATCAATAGTTTAACGTCTATCACAATGTATTTATTTCACCTGTACTTGAACTTTATATAAATAAATTTATATATGACCCATACTTTTTGTTTCTGAATTATTTCACTCATCTTTTAATTTTTTTTGAGATGGAGTCTTTTTTTTTTGAGATGTCGCCCAGGCTGGAGTGCAGTGGTGCGATCTCGGTTCACTGCAAGCTCTGCCTTCCAGGTTCATGCCATTCTGCTGCCTCAGCCTCTTGCGTAGCTGAGACTACAGGCGACTGCCACCACGCCCAGCTAATTTTTTGTATTTTTTAGTAGAGACGGGGTTTCACTGTGTTAGCCAGGATGCTCTAATCTCCTGACCTCGTGATCCACCCACCTCGGCCTCCCAAAGTGCTGGGATTACAGGCGTGAGCCACTGCACCTGGCCTCACTCATCCTTTTTTTTCTTTTTTACATCTGTCTAGGTTGTTTGTATAAAACGTTTGCTATATTGCTGTGTATATTCTATAATATAAATACAGTAAAGTTTATTTATTTCCTCTGATGTTGAAGGGAATTTGTGTTGTTTCCAGCTTTTGGCTGTTAAAAATTAGGCTGCTAAACACAAAGCTACTATAAGAAATTTTGTACATGTTTTTTGGTGGACTTATATAAGTATTACTCCTGGGTGTGGACTTAGAGGTCAAATAGCTGGAGCATATAATAGATAGATATTTAGCTTTAGTAGATACTGTCAGTTAGCAAAAGTGAACATATTAATTTATAGCCCCAATAACAACGTATGCACGTTCCAGTGGCTCTACATCATCAGCAAACACTTGGTCTAGTTTTCAGGATGTACGTCTTTGCATTTTAGAGTCTGTAGTAAATAAGAATGTTTACAACTTTTTGAAGATACAGCAGTTGTTGGTGAGGATGTGGAGAAAAGGGAACACTTATACAGTATTGGTGGGAATATAAATGAATACAACTTCTACAGAAAGCAGTAGGGAGAGTTCTCAAATGACTAAAAATAGAACTATCATTTGATCTAGCAATCCTCCTACTATCTACCCAAAGAAATGGAAATCGTCATTATATCACAAAGATACGTGCCGTGCACTTGTATGTTTATTGCTGCACTATGCACAAGAGAAAAATCATGGAAACAGTGTAAGTGTCCATCACTTATGGTATGGTGGTATATATCGAATATCACATATGCTTACTTACAAGTGGGAGCTAAATGTGTACACACTGTCCTAGAGGAGAAAATAACAGACACTGAAGACTCAAAATGGTGAGAAGGTGTGAGGGTGGAAAAGGGTGTGGGATGAAAAATTACTTAATGTGTCCATTGTACACAGTTTAAGTGATGGCTACACTAAAAACCCAGACTTCACCACTAAGAATATATTCATGTAACAAAACTGCCCTTCTGCCCCCTAAGTCTATATTTTTAAAAGTAATCTAACATTTTAATTCTAACTATATCCCTCCTGCCTTTTGTTACATTGCTGACTTCCATTTTTACTTCCATGTATTATAAAGCCTACAAGATAGCATCATTATTGTTGCTTCAAACACTACTTCATTTTCATATTCACCTGCATATTTACCTTTTCTGGTACATTTTCTTTTAGCTGTCTTGTTTTTCCATCTGGTATCATTTTCCTCTAACCTCAAGGACTTGCTTTAGCATCTCTTGTTAATACACAGCTGCTATCAACTTTTATTACTCTTGTATCATTTTTATTCTTTCTTCCACCTTGAAGAGTATTTTTGCTTTGATGTACGACTCTAAATTGATAGACTTTTTTTTCCTTTTTGTACTTTAAAATGTCAATTCATTGTCCTCTGACTTTCATAATTTCTTTAAGGATGTAAGAGATTTAATCACTATAAGTATAATAATTATTTTATAGACTTTGCCTGATAATTCCAATATTTGAATAGTCTGCATTTCTTCTATTTTATTTTCTTGGCTGGGCACGGTGGCTCACGCCTGTAATCCCAGCACTTTGGAAGGCTGAGGTGGGTGGATCACAAGGTCAGGAGATCGAGAGCATCCTGGCTAACACAGTGAAACCCCATTTCCACTAAAAAATAGAAAAAATTAGCCACGCGTGGTGGCGGGTGCCTGCAGTCCCAGCTACTTGGGAGGCTGATGCAGGAGAATGGCATGAACCCAGGAGGCGGAGCTTGCAGTGAGCCGAGATCGCACCACTGCACTCCAGCCTGGGTGACAGGGCGAGACTCCATCTAAAAATAAAATTAAAAAAAAATTATTATTTTATAGACGTTGCCTGATAATTCCAATATTTGAATAGTCTGAGTTTCTTCTATTTTGTTTTCTCTTTATTTTTGGCCTCATTTTCTTGTGTCTTTGCATATCTCATGAATTCTATTGTGTGCCTGATATTGTGTAAAATAACTGTAGGGCATGAAGTTGATCTATTTTCATCCCAAATGGATATGTTCTGCGATCTGTTAAGCAGATAGTGTAAGGGGATAATCACCTCAATGTGCTTAGAAATGTAGCTGGATTGGGGCTAGGGTGCAGTTTTACTTAGACTCAGTCCACTTCATGTTTGTCCTTTTTCATTTGGAGTGGTTATCTTAGCCTCTGATGGAGAGGATGTTATATATTTCTTTCCTCATTCCTTAAATACTCCAAAAGATTTTGCCTGCCCTTTGAAGACTCAAGTGTAACATTTCAGTATCATACAACAAACAGCAGAAAATTCCTGCAAATATTTTGTAGGAGGATATAATTTGTGTTCATTGCAGGCTATTTGCAGTAGTGGGTCACCGTCACCAAGGCAATGTGAGACTGGGAGAGATTTTACTCTGCATTTCCAATTAGCACCTCCAGAATTTTGTCTCACTGAGCAAACATCATATGTGAAAAATAGGACATGCACTTGGGAATTCCTCTCTATTACAAGTCTTCTGGCTGTCCAGTGGTCTGAGTCTTTTTTCTCCAGTAGAATTCCTCTTTCTCTACCAAGCCCAATCATCAACCCTTTCCAGCATCACAATTGCCTCTAGGAAATAGAAGGACTCTTAGTTGTCAGCTCACCTTGAAATGGCTGTTCCCTCTCTGGAACTTTTTAGTTCATCTAGACCTTTTTGCTTCTGCAAGTCTCTAGTGCTTTTA
The DNA here is from genome assembly GCF_002776525.5 of Piliocolobus tephrosceles. Taxonomy (NCBI): domain Eukaryota; kingdom Metazoa; phylum Chordata; class Mammalia; order Primates; family Cercopithecidae; genus Piliocolobus; species Piliocolobus tephrosceles. Next base: position 92,474,116 of record NC_045455.1, read on the forward strand.
ACAATAAGATGTTTGTAATTAGTCATTTTCTCTAGTCACTCTAATAGGAGAGAGGAGTGCTTGTGGTCTACTCCATCTTTCTCAGCAGTGAAAATCTGTTTACTTTTTGTTTCATTTTTCTAAATTAGAAGACAGACTTCTTGCATTCCGTTGAGGTTATTGAATGGCTTCCTGCTTTTATCTTGGTTATTGATGTTCTTTATTTTCATTAAAGTTGAGGAGACCTGTAAGGACTTGGAGATCATCGTTAGGCACAATGTTTGGTTTATCTTGTCTTGGATTCTGTCCAAGTAGGTAAGAACACACAAACTTCAGGCCAATTTATACTTTCTTTCATACATTTTAAGTTCTATTTATGTTTGTATGATTATGTTTTCTTCCACGTCAGATCTCCTCACTTCTGATATATTGATCAACAGCCTAGCTAATTGAGTTACCTGTCTCTGGCTTACATGTTTTCGTTATCACTGCACATTTTGATATCTGCCCTTCACTTCTCGGTCAGCCTAAAACATATTAACTCTGACATGGTAAATTACTTCAAATCTCTATGTCTTAATTCTTCCTCTGTAAATTAGAGATAATAATAGCTGCTTCTTCATAAGAGTTTTTTTAAGGATTACATAATGTAACAAAGTTAAGAAACACAGAACAATATCTGGTATGTAGTAAATACTCAGTAAATATTACCTGTTATTTCATTTGCAGGAAACAAAATTATGTTTCAGCTTCACTTCTACTAATACAATACAGCCAGAAAAATATGTCAAAGTAGAGCTTTGATCTTAGTTAATATGCTTTTCAAGGCTGTGTTCTTTACCGTGTACTACAAGAAAATAAAGTTAATCTGTACAAGTTGAATATGTTTTCTATTCGTTAGCAGATCACACACACATAAAAATGGCTGACATTACTTTTGCCAAACTTGATGGTTATGTTGATAATGATTTTATTTAAAATATGCTATTTTAAAACCTCAAAGAGAAAGCAGTCATTTTTCTGAAACTATTATTGGTTATGAGGTACAATGATAACCACATACAATATCTAATAAAATAAACATGCCATATATTTTAAGAGAGGGAGAATAAACATTGGTTTCACTGATATGGTCCCAATCAACATTACAAGAGCAGGCCCTCTGAACTGTGTACATGAATGTGTGCATTATCCTGGCAGCCTCTCTTATGGAGAGCTGTATGTGGCACAATTCGCAGCAAGAATTTGCTTAACAATGGCTGATATTCCCCCAAGCCATGCTAGATGGATCAGTTAGGGAATATTCACGTGAGAGTTTTTATGTCCTTGGCCCGTTTTTCAGATGACTCGCTGGATTGTTGGCTTGCAAGCTGGGGAAAACACAGGTAATCCAGTCCAACTAGCAACTTGTCCTTCCAACCCTGGCAATGTGATCCTGCATTTGTTGAGTTTTTGAATATCTCCTTGGTCTGTACTAAAATAATCTTTTCAGTTTTATCATTGCAAATATCTCTCTTACAAAGGATCCTGATGAACGCCAGCTACCAATCAGGCAAGACACACACATGAAAGACTTCTTTCACAGAAGGAAGTTAGTAAGCTAATCCAAAAGCCAAGATGCAGCTGTTTTGGGTTTAGAACTTTTCTTTGATCCATCACATTTGTACTAAGATCTTGGTGAAATAATTGAGAGAAAAAAATATAATTTGGTCGTATGACTACTATTGCTCAGACCTATTTGTGTAACTTGATTTATCGTTAAAGCATGTTTTGGTAATCATACAGACACAGCCATTGTATCAGTAATTTGTTTATTTGTCCTTATTAGGGGGTACATTTGTCTGCTTGGTTTGGTCACAAATGTCAAGAAACTCAACAATAGTTTAAAGAAATTAGGACTTTATTTCTCTATCATGTAAAATTCCAGGAGAAGGTAGTCTAGCTATGTTATTGAGGACCTGAAGTGTCAAGGACCCTGGCTTCTGAGGTTTCTATTCCCAAGACAATTTACGGACCAAGATGAGTTCCAGACATTATGTCCTCATTCCAGCAAGTGGAAAGGAGCTCGGGGAAAGGGCATGACATCTCTCTCTCCCTTCCAGGAGTTGCCACGAATGTTTACAAGTTACTGCCCAGAACTTAGTACTGTGGCCACACTCAGGTAGAAGGGATGGACGTAAATGTAGTCTTTCTTGGATAATTGTGTGACCAGCTAAAAGTTAAAGGTTTGTTCTATTATAGGAGAAGAGAAAGACATTGGAGGACACCCAACAGTTTCTCCACTGATGGACTAACTCATTTATACAATTTTAACAGTTTGACAGGATGAAATTTTCTAAACGTAGTATTTACTTCCCTCATTGATTAAAGAGGATACTGAACATGATTTCATTTTTTTCTCAATTACTTAGAGTTATTACATTAGCATCAACGAGCATCAAATGCATAGATAGTATTGTCAACAACATAACTATGTTTCTCTAGCTCTTCGATATTGTGGGAAGTCAGGGACCCTGAACGGAGAGACCAGCTGAAGCCACGGCAGAAGAACATAAATTGTGAAGATTTCATGGACATTTATTCGTTCCCCAAATTAATACTTTTATAATTTCTTATGCCTGTCTTTACTGCAATCTCTGAACATAAATTGTGAAGCTTTCATGGACATTTATTACTTCCCCAATCAATACTCTTATAATTTCCTATGCCTGTGTTTAATCTCTTAATCCTGTCATCTTTGTAAGCTGAGGATGTATGTCGCCTCAGGACCCTGTGATGATTGTGTTACCTGTACAAATTGTTTGTAAAACGTGTGTGTTTGAATGATATGAAATCCTGGCATCCTTAAAAAGAACAGGGTAACAGCAATTTTCAGGAAACAAGGAAGATAACAATAAGTTCTGACTGCCTGTGGGGCTGGGCAGACAGAGTCATATTTCTCTTCTTGCAGAAAGCAAATAGGAGAAATATTGCTGAATTCTTTTCCCAGCAAGGAATAACCCTGGGAAAGGAATGCATTCCCAGGGGTGGGTCTATGGATGGCCGCTCTGGGAGTGTCTACCTTATGCAGTTGAAGATAAGGGATGAAATATGCCCTGGTCTCCTGCAGTGCCCTCAGGCTTGCTAAGATTGGAAGTTCCAGCCTGGCGAATTCTAGTCAGACCAGTTGTCTGCTCTGGAACCCTGTTTCCTGTTAAGATGTTTATCAAGACAATACATGCCCAGCAGGACATGGAACTTCATCAGTAATTCTAATTTCTCCCTAGCTTTGTGATCTTGCTCTGCCCTTGTAATCTTCTATTGCCCTTTGAAGCATGTGATCTTTGTGACTTACTCCCTGTTTGTACCCCCCTCCCCTTTTGAAATCCCTAATAAAAACTTGCTGGTTTTGCGGCTCAGGGGGGCATCACGGAACCTACCAATAGGTGATGTCACCCCCGGAGGCCCAGCTGTAAAATTTCTCTCTTTTGTAGTACTCTTCCTCTTTATTTCTCAGACTGGCTAACACTTAGGGAAAATAGAAAAGAACCTATGTTGAAATATTGGAGGCTGGTTCCACTGATACTTCCAGATCCTGGAATCAGAATTCACTGAGGAGATGTCTTTGTTCCAAGACCCTCTCCAGTAAAGGCAGGATGGTCATGAATAGACAATGCCATGACTCCCCTTCCCCATGGGCTCACTTCTGTTTGCCACTTCAACAGACAGGCAAATGGATACATCTGCTGGAATGAGAATCATGTCTTGTTCCTGTATCCTAGATTTTTGACCTGGAGGATCACTACTTGGTGTAGGTTTCACTGCAGGATGTTGCTGGCCAGATCTAGGATCTGGTGCACATTAAAAAAAAAAAAAAAAAAAAAGGAATGTGTGTGACTCCTTATTCTAGCATATTCTCTCTCACCTCTACTGCCTCTTACCCACCATCCTGGCCTAGGTTCTTTCTGTTATCTAAGCATTTCAGTGTAACTGCTACTCTTGCGGTCAGCTAGGATACTAGTTTATAAGAATTAGAAATTTAGCTAAAATTAGCTTAGATATAAAGAAAAATTATTTCATTCATACCATTGATTTTATCAGCAAGCACTGTGTGTGAATCTGGCACTCTGCTAGATTCTGGGGATAGAGAGGGGGCCAAGTCTCTGTCTTTTTATGGGTCATTCAGACAGTGAATAGTATATAGTCTAATATCAGTAAAAGATAGGTACATTCTAGAAGAAAGATAAAGTAGGCTAAGTAGATGTTGAAATTGCCTTGGGCAGTCACAGAAGGCCTCTGTTGCACATTGAAAAGATGCTAGGCTTCCAAAAACCAGAAGGAAAAAGGCATAGCCAAGTCTCAGAGATGAACTGGACCCTGGATCTCAATCAGAACTGGGGGTTGTCCTCCTGGCTGCTTCTCTCAACACATCTGTTTCATTCTTTCTCCTTCTGCAGACTAACTCTGCTTCTCTGGGCTACAGGGCTGAAACAAGAGTGTAAAATGTCAGTGCCCAGACTTTATATCTTACAATTTCAGCTACCGAGAAAGATTACCCTGCTGTTATTTCCTGACCTCCTGATTATATATTCTGATATTGATCACTTCTAGATTTAAATCTGAAACCACTGATATCTAAACTGTTTGCTCATCTGTGATCAGACACTGGCCTGCACCACCCTAGGAAGTAACCCTCTGACCAGTATTGACTTGTGTTTCCTGTTATTAGCATTAATATTAACTCATATGTATTGAATGCTTGCCATATACCAAGCTATTTTAAGTGCTTTTCATGAATTATCTCACTTAACACTTCTGTACACTCATATCTACTTGCGATGAAGGTTTGTTGTAGGTGGCTACAGCTGCTTTAAGTTCGACCTAAAATAATGACATGGTTTTTCAATTCAAACTAAATAACTGATACGAAGTTCACCTGCCATAGACATGAGGTGACAGGTGTGGCGCTGTTGTCACAGACACGATGCTGGAGCTGGGTCTCATTCCCTGCTTCACCTGGTGGATGGCCATGCAACCGTAGTCAGGTTACTTTACCACCCTGTCGCTCACTCCCCATAGAAGGAGACCATGCAGTAACTGGCCTGTGTGACTCAATGCATGGGAACATGTGCGGTGCCTAACCAGACACTTGGCTGATGGCAAGTGATACGGAATTGCAAGACTCCTTGTGCAGGAATTCCCACGAGAAGCCTCCTCCCTGCCATGCCACTGTGTGTCAAGTTCAAGCTAGTGACTGGGCAGGTCACTACCAGCTGCTGAACATTCACTGATACTGTATTCAAAATTATGATTGAGGTCTAAGGAAGATTTCTGCTTGCTTGCCCAACAGAGAGACTAAAATTAAGACTAAGGCCCTGGCGCCACATCACTCCAGCCTGGGTGACAGAGTGTGACTCCGTCTCAAAAAAAAGAAAAAAACAAAAAAGACTAAGCCATCCCCCTACCCCCGCCAAAAAAAAAAAAAAAAAAAAAAGACATCACCCTTGGTGTGGAATGGAGATACAAAAATCCTCACACAAAGCCCTAAGGATTCCAGGCTTTTCAAAATGTGCTTGTGACTGCTATTGGAGAACATTTGCTGACAAATTCTCTCTTTTCCCATGTTTACCATCTCTTCCCATGTTTACCATCTCTTCCCACTGGCATCCATGTTAAGGGAAGCAAGATTTAAGGAGAGTTTCACGGATGAAAAAGAAAACACAATAATACCAGGTCTCCAGAGCCAAGTAGAAAATTCCAGCTAGTAGTAAAATATATATATATTTTACTATAGATAGTTCTAGGACGTAACTATATATATATAGTTCTAAGATGTAACTATATATATAGTTCTAAGTTGTAACTATATACAGTTCTAAGATGTAACTATACATATATAGTTCTAAAATGTAACTCTATATATATATAGTTCTAAGATGTAACTCTATATATAGTTCTAAGATGTAACTGTATATACAGTTCTAAGATGTAACTATATATATATAGTTCTAAGATGTAACTGTATATACAGTTCTAAGATGTAACTATATATATATAGTTCTAAGATGTAACTATGTATAGTTCTAAGATGTAACTATATATATATAGTTCTAAGATGTAACTATATACAGTTCTAAGATGTAACTATACATATATAGTTCTAAAATGTAACTATATATATATAGTTCTAAGATGTAACTATATATATAGTTCTAAGATGTAACTCTATATATATAGTTCTAAGATGTAACTATATATATAGTTCTAAGATGTAACTATATATAATATATAGTTCTAAGATGTAACTATATATATATAGTTCTAAGATGTAACTATATATATATATAGTTCTAAGATGTAACTATATATATATA
>NC_045455.1:92480457-92487047 GCF_002776525.5 Piliocolobus tephrosceles
TGTAACTATATATATATATAGTTCTAAGATGTAACTATATATATATAGTTCCAAGAGCTGGGCAGACTGATTTCACAGGTGTCAGGAGGTGATGAAAGGAAACAGACTAGGAGAAAAGTCTGCAAAATTATGACATGTTTCATACCACAGACTCACAAGATAACAGGTAGGATCAAGATAGTGCTTTGGCTGCAGAGCACCACCTCCCATAGGTGCCCATGTCGGAGAGAGTTAGACACGGGCACCCCACAAGCTCTGCCGCTATGTTTCGGTTCTTGTGACACACTTTCTATACAGGGTGGGGTTTCCAGTGTGTCCTCTCCAATTTTGCTTTATAACATAAGGCACATCTCAAAAGAAATCCAAATTATGTTCTCCATGCCTCAGGCTTTTCTGTATGCAGCACTCCAACTGGGTAAACCAAAGCACACGTCAGATGACCTTAGATCTGAAACCAAGACAAACAACACAAAACAAACCAGGAGATGAGTCAACACCAAGGAAACACAAAGATGCCACTGAGCTGTTTTAAATGTGCAAACTTTTCCCTGGAGAAAAGTGTTATTTTTGAAAAGGGACCTGTGCTTTTGGAAGAAGAAGCATTGCCTTGCTGAGGAAGAAGAAATCATCTTTCTGCCACCTATCTTTAATAACCTACACCCAAATAAAAAACAGCTACAAAGCGGTACCTCCTTCACCTGACTCTGGGATATTTTCTTTGGCTCTTTAAACTTACAGGAAAAAAACTATTTGCAAAAAGTTTAGGATTTGCAACATAGATAATCTGAAAAGACAAATACATTTTATTTCAAGTCATAAAATAAAATACATCAAATTCTAGAAAAAGCAAATCTAACATTTTAGTTATACTTCGAATCATTGTAACTCATTAACGAGAGAGCCAGGGTAGTGTCTGAGAATGCCTTCTTGGGGATTTTAATTCTACTTTTCCTCTTTGACAAACGTGTACAATGAATAAAAAGTATATGCTCTTAATCTGCTTTATACATACACACACACACACACAAACACATACAATTAACTTTATTGAAAAGTCATTTATATTCAGTAAAATGCACCGATGTTGAGTATATAGTGAAATAAGTTTTGGAAATCGATGCAACCTTATAACTACAACCTCAAACAAGATATCAAAGAATATTTTAAAAAGTCACATCACCCCAAAACCCCTGTGACCCTTTGTAATCAACGCCTCTTGCATAGGTAAACACTATCTGATTTCTCTAACTGTAAGTTAGTTTTGCAGTCTAGAAAGTTTCACATAAGCAGAATTACACAGAATGTTCTCTTGTATCTTGCCTTTTCTCTTTCACTCGGCATAACGTTCTTGAGATTCCCCTACGTTGTTATGCATATCGGTAATACACTACTGTTTTGTCCAAATAATTTTCCTTTGTGAATGTAGCATGGGCAAATTAATGGTGATCCATTCATCTTTTAATAAACGTATGCATTGCTCCCCGTGTTTGCCGATTATAAACAATGCTGCTATAAACACTCTTGCACAGTTCTTTTGTGGACTACTTTTCACTTGGGTAAAATATAAGGAGTGAAATTGCAGAGTTATGAGAAACTGCTCAACTGGTTTACAAACCGGTGGTACTATTTTACAACCTTCATTTTCACCAACAATGTAAGAGAATTCTAGTAGCTTCACATCTTTACCAACATGTGATGTTGTCAGTCACTTGAATTTCAGCCATTCTAGTATGCAATTATCTCATTGTGGTTGAATTTACATTTCCCTGAAGGCTGGTAATGTTGAGCATCAGGTCCTTTGTAGCCATTCCTACATTTTCTTTGGTGAGGGTGTATTCAAGTCTTTTTCCCATTTGCATGTGGGTGTTTTTCTTCTTTTTACTGAATTTAACAGTCCCTTATATGTGCTGAATTCAAGTCCTTTGTCAGATACGTGTACCAACAGTATTATCTTCCAGTCTGTGACTTGTGTTTCCTTTTGCTTAGCAGTATCTTTTGAAAAACAGATTTTTATTTTTTTATTTTTTTTATTTTTTTGAGACGGAGTCTTGCTCTGTCACCCAGGCTGGAGTGCAGTGGCATGATTTTGGCTCACTGCAAGCTCTGCCTCCCGAGTTCATCCCATTCTCCTGCCTCAGCCTCCTGAGTAACTGGGACTATAGGCGCCTGCCACCAGCCCGGCTAATTTTTTGTATTTTTAGTAGAGATGGGGTTTCACCGTGTTAGCCAGGATGGTCTCAATCTCCTGACCTAGTGATCCACCCACCTCGGCCTCCCAAAGTGCTGGGATTACAGGCGTGAACCACTGCACCTGGCCTGAAAAACAGATTTTAACTTTGATGAAGTCTAAGTTAGCATTTTTTTAAATTTTGTGATTAGTGATTTTCTGGTAGGTTTTACTACACTAAGGTTACAAAGCTTTTTTCCTATTTTTTTTTTCTAGAAGCATTATAGTTTTAAGTGTAAATTTTAGTTCTATTATTCATTTCAAATTAAGTTTCAAATATGGCTTGAAGTGGAGGTCAAGAGTCTTTTTAAAATTGTTTTCAACCACAGATACCCAGTAGATCCACACCATTTGTTGAAAATTCAATCTTTTCCAGTAGTATCATGTTGGTGACATTTAAAAAAATCAATTAATCATAGTTTTAACTCTCTGTTTCACCACTGTCCAGTGGAATTAACAGATGAGGCACAATGTTAGTCACACATGTAATTTTACATTTTCTAGTAGCCACAGTAAAAACATAAAAAGATACAGGTAACATTATTTTTAATGAAATGTTTTATTTGCCTAATATATACAAAATATTATCATTTCATCATGCAGTCAATATAAACAACTGATAGTTTTGTCAATGAGATAGTTTACATTTTTTATGCAATCTTCAAAATCTGATGTGTATTTATACCAGCTGTTACAGCAAATCTCAATTAAAATCAGCTGCATGGCAAGGGATGATTAGCCACATGGGACTTAGTGGCTACCCTGTCACTGTATCCAACAGCATGGCTCCATTTTGTTCCATTGATCTTGTGGTTAACTTTATGCCAGTTCCATAGTCTTCATTTCAGTAGTTTTATATTAAGTTTTCAAATCAGATAGTTTAGATCATCAAACTTTGCCTTACTTTTCAAAATAATGGCTAATTCAGGTCTTCTGCATTATGAAGTACTTCATGTTTTTAAAATGACATTTAAAAATTGTATTTCTTAAATTTTTGTTGCTATTATATACAAAATTAACTAATTTTTTTATTGGTTTTATTGGTCTTGTTTCTTATGTCCATACCTAATTCACTTATTAATTCTGGTGCCTTTTTTTTTTTTTAACATATTTCTTACTGAGGCTTTTCTATTTTGATAACCATGTCTTTTGCAGATTGGTCCATTTGTCTTCTTCCTCACCCCTATGCATTTCATTTCTTGTCTTATTTTGTCGCCCTGGTAAGGACTGAAAGTGAAGTCTTAGCTTTTCTCCTCAACTTGGTCTCCTCACTTTCGTTTTTCATCATTATGTATGTTGTTTGCAAGGTTTTCATAGATGCTTTCTAGCAGTTTTCAGATGTTTCCTGTGATTCCTTGTTTGCTAAGAAGTTTTTAAGATAAATGAGAGTTTAAGTTCCTCTAATGTTGTTCCTGCATCTATTGATTTGATTCCATGATGGATATTCAATATTGAACCAACCTTGAATTTCTAGAACAACTCTACTTGGTCTGGATCTGGTACACATTTTATATAATCCTGGATAAGATTTGCTAATATTCTGTTAAAGATTTTTGCTTCTACGGTCATAAGGAGAGCTGTTCTTGATATTTTTAATGCCGTATTCTGGTTTTTGTATCATGGTAGTGAGTTTGCGTAAGGTGGGTATTATTTGTTCCTTAATTTTTCAAAATTTACCAGTGAAATCATATGGATTTGAAGTATTCTTTGTGGGACATTTTTAAGTAGGAATTTAATTTTTTAATAGATAGAAGGCTGTTCAGATCTTCTATTTCTTTTCGAATCAGTTATGGTAAGTGTTGTCTTCCCAAAAATTATTATTTTTTTGCCCAAGTTACTAACTTTATTGACATAAAATTCTAATACTATTCTATTGTATTCTTTCAATTGTAGACTCTCCATTTTCTTTTCTGATATGTAGAAGTTGTGCATTTTCTTTTTAAGAAAATTAACCTTGTTAGGGATTTCTACATTTAGTTGATCTTTAACAAGACGCAACTTCTGGATTTTTTCTTCTTTATATCTTTTACTTCATCAATATCTACTCTGATTATTATCATTTCTTATTACACTCCTTATATTTATTTTTGTTTTTCTTTTATTTAGCTTCTTAAGCTACAAACTTGAATTTCATTGATTTTAAAATGTTTAATCTTTTCATATACAGGCACTTAGATATATAAATTTTCCTATTGCTTTGGCTGTATCCCACCAATTGTGATATATTGTGATTTCATTATTCATCAGTTTGAAATATCTTTTAAAATTTATCTATGGGCTCATTTTTGAACGAGTTACTTAGAAATATGTTACTTAATTTCCAAATATTTGGAGATTTTGTAGACATCTTAGATCTACTGAGTTCCCATCTAATTCTCACCAGACACCAACTCAGCTGGCACTTTGATTTTAGACTTCTAGCCTCCAGAATGTTCTCTGTAAAGTTTCAGTCTTTTAAAAGTTATTGAGACCTTATTATATCCCTGCATATGGTCCACCTTGGTAAATAGCTTGTTGGCACTGGAACAGAGTGTGTGTTTGGCAGTTACTGGGAATTATGTTCTGTACATAGCAATAACATGAAGTTGGCATATAAGATTTTTCTGATTCTCCATCATCCTTACTATTTTTTGCTCTAATTGTTTAACAATGAATATTTTTTTAATGAGTAAATTATTTATAATTTTATGCACAAGAAATTATTGCCAATAATTATATGTAATTATTTTATGCAGCATAATTATTATATGCAATAATTATATCTAATAATATGCAGTAAGTATTGCTAATAATTATATTACTAATTATTATTACCAATAATTACTAATAAATCTAAAATGATGCAAATATTAAGCATAAATTAAGTAAAACATTTGCATCATTTTAGATTTATTTGGCAGGAAATAAAAGAAAGGCAGGAAAGGAAAGAGAGCCTTTTGGGTTAGCACTATTCTATTCCAGTATGTAATTGTTTATTACATATTTGTAATTATTGCTAATATGTAATAAACCATTACATACAAGAATCATCATCATTTGAGATTATTTGGCAGCAAAGGAAAAGAAAGATAGCCTTTCAGGTTAGCATTATTCTATTCCAGTATGTAATCGCTTATGTGCTATCCCGAAAGGTAAAGATAGCCTTTCGGGTTAGCATTATTCCATTCCAGTATGTAATCGCTTATGTGCTATCCTGAAAGGCTATCTTTCCTTTCCTTTGCTGCCAAATAAATCTAAAATAATGCAAATGTTTTACTTCATTTATGTTTTTCATGTAAAAGGAATACTCTCTGGATAAATAACTTAATGTGTGAATGCTGTTACGGACTGAATGTATGCATCCCCACAAAATTCGTATGCTGAAACTCTGACCCCCAGTGTGGCTGTATTTGAAGTAAGGAAGTACTTAAGGTTACATGAGGTCATAAGGTGGGTCCCTGATCTGACAGTAGCAGTGGTCTTATGAGAACACTTAAGAGCTCACTTTTCCTCTCTCTCTGTGCACACACCAAGGAAGGTCTTGTGAGGACACAGCAAGAAGGCAGCAGTCTGCAACCCAAGAGGAAAGCCCTCACCAGACGCCAGCCCACTGGCACTTTCATCTTGGACTTCCAGCCTCCAGAGCTGTGAGGAAACAGATTTCTGTTGCTTAATCCACCCAGTCTGTGTATTTTGTTATGACAGCCCATGTAGACTAAGACAAATGTTTATCAAACTGCTTCTTCTTTCATCACTGTTTTATAAGGAGAAAACGAGGGAAAGTGGATTCGTGAACCAAGTTATGAAAGTATTCTCATGGAATAGAAGAGTATAGAGTGAAGTAAGTTCTTCGGAAATTTTACCAGTAAATGGTTTGAAATAGCAGCGAGGTTTTTCTAAACAAAGTCTCAATCTCATTCAGTGTCCAGTCTGGAAAAGAGCACAGGCCTGGTATTTCAACAGAGGGAATTTAATATGAGGAACTCGTGATAAAACTATCGGAAAAGCTACGAGGGCTAAGAAGGGCTACAGGAAGCTACCACCGATGCAAGGACTGGAGGAAAAATGGGAAGAAGGTGCTGTTACCAGAGTCCCGGAGCCAGGGCTTCCTGGCAGGAGGTGGACTCCGAAGGAATCACAACCACTGCTGGAGAATGGGCAACAGAGACAAGGCCAATCCCCTGGAATCGCTCGCCTGTGAAACCTACAGCTTCATACCAGGGCTTCTATTTCAGAAACCCAGGTGAATATCAGTTGACAAAGTGTTTCTAAAGTGAAACACCCCGAATACAGAGCAGAGCAAAGAGGAAAATGGGGTCAAATCTGAGAGCAGACCAGTGAATGACTAGAACAGATCGAATCTGGGAGCAGACCGGTGAATGAC
>NC_045455.1:92487057-92657747 GCF_002776525.5 Piliocolobus tephrosceles
GAATGACTAGAACAGATCGAATCTGGGAGCAGACCGGTGAATGACTACAACAGATGCATCACTCTTGATTGATTACTATATAATGCCACAGGTCTAAGGCACCATGTCTCATCCTAGGTGTATGCCCTGGGATATGTGGTGATACCTTAGGAGTTTGAGGAGCCCATGAGGCAGCATACTCTGTTAAAGTCTGAAGACATATATTTGGATTCTTAAAATACTGTGACACCAGATTAGAGATGAGAAATTACCCAGCGCTGAGTCTGGTATATGCTGTTAGTAGACTTCAATTCAGCCTGATTTCTGAAATCAAAAGACTTTAACAATGTGTGAATCATTAAACATTTAACGTCAATAAGTTATTTTAATATTCAAAAAGTCATATATGTAAAATGCACATGACTTTTAAAGACAGAAAATGAAACCTAAAATCTTCTCCTTCCCAGGATGTAATCTTCACTGCCAGACAGACCTCAGTCACCGCAGCAAGCCCCAGACAAGAACTCTTAAACATGGTGTCTGGTCTCAGTGAACTTACTGACTTTTGGGGGAGAAAGATAGTAACAAAAACATTTTTAAAACACACACATGAAAAACATTGCAAAACAAATATTGAACTATTTAGGAAACATACATGTATTAGTTACCTACTAAAGAATGCCCTGTGCTAGACAATTCATTCTTTTATTCAAAAACATTTCTTGATTACCCACTGGTAATAAATGGAATTTATTACCTGGTAAGAAATGGAATGTGTTAGTTGCATTAAAGATAAAAATCTGGTTTGTAGGCTTGTCTTCTCCATTACACTCTAAGCTCACTGAAGATGGGGCTCTGCTTTGTGTTTTGAATTCTCAGAGTTTAGTTCAGTATCTAACCAATGCAAAGTACTTAGTAAATATTGTTGACCCAAGAAATGACTGTCTACCTTAAACCTGTTTATCTGTACTATCACCAAGTCTCACCCACAGTTTTGCTTTTTATCCATTTGGTTGTCTGTTTGCCACCATCCTGCCAACTCTTCCCACCCTGCACCTAGAATAATCATGTTCTTTACCCAAACCCTAAACCAGTTCCTTTCCAAGGAGGTTCACTGATTAAGCTATGTAATAAATTGAAAAAAAAAAATCAACTACTGATACCAGCACAAACATGCATACAGACAAAATTATATTTTTAAATATTCCCACAAAACATTCTGAAAAATGTGAAGTGTTTGAAATCACCTAATTTCCTCTTGCAGTTAATGTCACTACCAAACTTCTTAACCAAACTTATGTTGCCCTAGTAGTTCCAGGCGCAGCACCCTGTCCATTCGTCTTCCTGGATCTCAGTTTAATCCACGGAGAGTCTCTGCCAATGTCCCAGTTATTATCCTAGAGCTGCATCACATAAAAGTCATTGCACAGAGCTGAAGAATTTGCCTCACCAGGCCTAGTACTTGGGTATAGAGGTACATTTTTATTTGTCAAGAGTCCACCATTAGTGACTGAATATTTCACGAGACCACTTCCTTGACAGCTCTTTCAGAAAAGAAAACAGATCATAGTTCCCCAGCATAGGGCAAGTGATGTGGGAGGAAGGAGGTTAGAGAACACTGGCTGAAGCTCTCTGCAGGGTCAGGATCAGTTTGGTCTTGCTTTGTTTTCAAAATAATCAGCCGCTTCTGCGTCTTTGAAGCCTTGAAAGAGCAAGATGAAGGAGAGAATACTTCAGGACTCTGTGGGGACTGCGTCTGGATTTTTTCCTCCGTGCTTTGCTGTGCGTCTAACAGAAGGTCACTAGACGCTAAAGGAGCTCTGCCCTGGGTGGTCTCTACCTATTGCCTCCCAGCTGATGATTCGTGTTTCTTTCTGTTTCCATAGAAGGGGCAAGTAAGGAAAATTCAAAAGAACTGGCAATCTGTCCTTTGGATACAGCGACCTTTCTAAATAAGCATTCAGCCTTTGGAACTGCAGCGTACAAGCATTTTTTCCTTTGTTGTGGATCTTTTCAAAAGCCACACACAGAAGTAAAACCAGAGACAAATTTGAAAATACATCCATTCTGGCTATTTTGAGTAAAGTCTAATAGGCAATGCAAAGAAGGCATGCTTACACTAATGAACGGTATGAATAAAAATGGGGTTTTTAAATACTTAAGCAAATAAATGATGTTTTCACTTACTTTTTAAATTGTCCATAATAAAACTCTTAATTGGAATGAGTAAAAAAGTAATTAATATACGTAGATGTATATGCAGTCGTACATATCTATGCAGTCATGGATGGACATGTGCATAAATATTTGTGCTCTCATCTTTTTTTTTTTTTTTTCCAGTTAAAACCACCAATTAATTACTTGACAGTGTTTACACCTGCATAGGGCACATCTTGTCAGACCTGGCACACAAACACACTGTTAGAGTCTACTTGCCATTTAAGAGAGAAAAGCAAACCTTCTATTTGAACTCCAGAGTAGTCCACCCTGGCCGGGCAGTTGTAAACTGACTAGGATAAATCACTCATACATTGCTACATTGTTATTGTGGTATTGGGCAAAAATATTTGGCAGGGATTTCAAAGCAAATGCTTCAATCGGATGACGGCAGCTAAAGAGAAAAATGCCAAGACTAAAGCAAGTGCATACTTTGCTATGAAAGAGAGTTTTTTTTTTTTCTAAGTGGAATATTTAATAAAATGAATTTCAGTCATACCTAATTTAATTAAAAAGGTGGTAACTTTCTTTAGGAACAAGTGGAAAGGTCAATTTTAACAGAAAATATTTTTCATTAAATTATTAACTTGAAAAATAACAAATGTAAACATGTAGAAAATCTCCAAAATAAAATGAGAAGAGGTTTTCAGTTCATTTCAGTCATGATAAATACCCAATTCTACTTTGGAATTCCTCCCTGGAAATATAAATTGATTTTCCTCACACCAAGAATGTGGTATGAGTTTGAATATAGGAAAACCAGATTTATTATTATTGTTATTATTCTTGAATCACATTGCCTTACCAGAGCTTAAGTGGGTCAAAATTTCCATGATAAGTTGCTGTTTTCATAAGGACTTTATAACTTGGACATGACAGTTGGCTTTATACTTTAACTTGGTAAATAACATCTCAGCCTGGGACAGGCTTTCTCCCCTCCTTTTAATAATACCAAAGGCAAAAATCAGGCAAAACGGCTTTTTTCCCCCCTTTGGCTTTGAAGTAAAAGTTAGGAAGATATGTATGAGTGTCAAAGAAAGATCAGCTCAGAGGATTTTTTGTTTACTTTTAACTAAAAAGAGCTACTAATTGAATAATTAAGTTGCCTTTTTTTTTGAATTTCATGAAAAATCTAAGATTAAGTTTCTCTAATGATTAGTTTATAGGTGACACAATTTAACTTCATCACAATTTAGATTTTTAGTCCAAACTATATGATCATTATTCTACATAAAATAACTTCTCTGTTTGTACAGTGTCTTTTGGGAGTGTAAAATTTATTAAATTTATTAAATTAAATAACACAAAAAACTAAAAGAATACCAAAGAATTTCTTAATTTGATTACTCTAACGGGTCAATCAATACTACATAATCTGAAATAGAAAATGTGTTTCAGTTTTGAACCTATTGTTACTTTCTCCTCTTTCATAGATGCGTATTTAAAATAAATTGAGGCTGGGCACGGTGGCTCATGCCTGTAATCCTAGCACTTTGAGAGGCTGAGGTGGATGAATCACAAGGTCAGGAGTTCGATAGCAGCCTGGCCAACATGGTGAAACCCCGTTTATACTAAAAATACAAAAATTAGCTGGGCATAGTGGCACGTGCCTGTAATCCCAGCTACTCAGGAGGCTGCGGCAGGAGAATTGCTTGAACTGGGACCCAGGAGACAGAGGTTGCAGTGCTGAGATCGCGCCACTGCACTCCAGCCTGGGCTACAGAGGGAGACTCCATCTCAAAAAAATAAATAAATAAAAATAAAAAAGAATACATAAATAGATTCTATAACTTTGAGGAAATTAAATTGTCCTGAATATCTGTGGTTTGAATATGGTTTCACCATTGCAAATCATTCTCAAAAGCAAGCGGAGGTAACAGGGCCAGGGATGATGGAGGGATGGGGTTTGACAGAGAGCCACAGAGCTAAGCTTGTGGCTTTCAGATGATCCTTCAGACTTTTCACTTGGACCTAAATTTCTATGGCCCATGTTTGAATTGTCTCCTCTTGATAGCAACCTGGGGCATTGTCTCCTTGTGATGACTCCCTTTGAATATGATTCCATAGCTGGACCACAGTACTTGGGCTTCAGCCATAATTACTTTTCTTGCTCTACATAAGGAAACCAGCATCCAAGGCAAGGTGATTGTCAGCTTTCCCATCATAACAGCTAGGCATTGAGCAGAAGTATAGAAGTGTTCCTCATTCTTGGTTCAGGTTGCAATCTTTCATCAGTAGGTTTATTGTATGTGTGTGTGTGTGTGTGTATATATATAGAAAATGTGTTTCAGTTTTGAACCTATTATTACTTTTTCCTCTTCCATAGATGCGTATTTAAAATAAATTGAGGCTGGGCACGGTGTATATATACATATATATGTATATATGTATATATGTCTGTGTGTATATATGTGTGTGTGTATAAATATGTACATATATGTATATATACACACATACACACACACATATATACACACACACATATATACATATATATATATATATATATATTAAATTTGTCTGGGTCATAAACTCATTAGATAATTTGAACAGAGCTATGAACTCCTTTCCAGAGAAATGCGTATTTGGAGAATATCCACGTATATGTTTTGCAGGGAATCTATGGATAGTCTAAAGGTCACCCATACACTATTAAATCCATGTACCCCACCTAAGAAACTCTGCTGTAAATAATGCCCAACAATCATGAAACAATGATCATACATGATTATTTAGATCTTCTCTTGTCGTTCCACTTCAGGCACTCGTTGTCACTCTCTGCCGCAGCCCTATTTCACTGAGAAAATAGAAGGAGCCAGGAGAGGTCTCCTATGGGCTCCTACCAGTACACACACCCACCTGGCTCTGTCTGTTTACTCGGCTGCTCTGCTGTTTCTATGGATGATTCTTGCTGATTCTTGCTGCTCCCAGTGAAACCCAACTCCTTCATCTCCAAGTAGTTTTGGACCATCGTGGTCTTGGTCTCCAGTGATTTGCTGGTCCCTCTGTTGCATCATTCAGTTTTCTTCTCTGTTGAATCTTTCCCATTGGCATATCAACAAGTTGTTATTTCTCTTATTTTAAAAAAGTAATTTAAAACAGGCAAACAAAGCTCTCAACATCATCTCATCCGAACCCACCCTTCATCACCAGTTATTGGTGCATTTTCATTTTTGCTTAACAGGGAAAATCCTTAAATGTGATGTCTCTGCTGCTTTTCAATTGCTTATTTCTTCTTGTTTTCTTGGGAACAAGTCAGGCTCTATGATACCCCCTCACCCACCACCACCCTTCTACCTAACCTGTGAAAAGGACCAGTGACT
Organism: Piliocolobus tephrosceles; assembly: GCF_002776525.5. Lineage (NCBI taxonomy): Eukaryota > Metazoa > Chordata > Mammalia > Primates > Cercopithecidae > Piliocolobus > Piliocolobus tephrosceles. Next base: position 92,492,577 of record NC_045455.1, read on the forward strand.
TCTGTGTTACTAATCCTTAAATCCCTGCTCAGGCTGCATCTTGCTGGACCAAATAAGAGTTTTGAATTGGTGATATCTCCCTCCTCTTGTCCCCAGCCTTTGTTAACACTTGGCAATCAGAAGAGTATGCTCTCCTGATCTTCCTCCTTGTCAGTCTCTTTGGGTGTTTCCTCCTGACCTCCCTGACAGCTAAATAAGAGCAGCCCCTCCTCAAAATGAAGACCTCTCTCACTTCATGATCTACACTCACTCTCTTGATGATCTCAAAATCTGACAGCTTGACGTTCCATGTATGTCTTGATTCTCAAAATCTGATAGCTTGACGTTCCATGTATCTGTCGATGACTCAAAGTCTAAAACCACAGACTAAATATTCGCTTTATACTCCTTCCCTGATTATTTTTCCTCATATTTATGACAACCTGACATGCTATAAATCCTACCTTTTTATTGTATTAACATCTTTCTCCTTGTACTAGAAGGTCAGCATTAGAAAGACAAGAACTTTGTGTGTCGTGGTGATTCCTGCATCCCCAGCACTTAGAACAGTATCAGACACTCAGAAACAATAAATATTTATCAAATATCCATTTTTGCAATTATTAATAAAAGCTATTTATTACAATTAATAAAACCTTTTATTGCAATTAGTAACTGCAATAAAAATTTATAACTTTTACCTTTAAAAAATTATTGAGTTTCTACTTTGGAGATAGCACTTGGTGAAATGCAGCGGCTCACTGATTTCACACCATTCACAACTTAATGCCAAGAGACAACTCTTGTAATGTGAATTTTACAGATGAGACCACTGAAGACAGTTTAGATCAGGATTCAGCAACCCAATGTCTAGAGCCCAATCTGGCCAGACACCTGTATTTTGTAGTCCGAGAAATAAAAGTGTTTACATTTAAATGATTAGGAAGAATTTTAATAATACTTTATGATACACTAAATAAAATTCAAATTTCAGTGTCTATAAATAAATTTCTGTTGGAACATAGCACACTCACTGTTAAATGTATCTTTTTAAGGCTGCCTTCATGCTACCACAGCAGAGTTGAGTAGCTGTGACAGACATTGTGTCGTCTACAAAGCATACAATATTTATTATTAGACCTTTACTGAAAACGTGTGGCCACCCTTAATTTAGATTTCTTGTCCGAAGATACGTAGCTAGGAAGGAGAAGGCTGGGATTCTAACCTGCAGCAAATTGACTCTAAGTAGGTGTTTTCCATGGCTCCGCATCAACACTGATTTTGAGTATCTTCTTTAAAGTTGCAAAACATTTGAAACAATCTTCTAAAGTAAGCGCTATCTCCTTCTTTCAAAATTACTTACATGTCACAGAGCATATCTGAGGAGGAGATTGTCGCAGTATTAAACAAGTGATGAGAAAATCGCTCGTTTACACAAATGCTGATCACCCAGGTGTCATGATCAAGCAGGTGCTTTCTGGGAAGAGAGAGCGCAGCACCCATTCAAGACAAGGCTCCACAGCCTCGGCTCAGCACCTGCATATTCTAGCTGCAATACTTCCTTCTTATTCTAGGAAAAAAGAATTCTTCCAGTGAACATGGTACACTGGAAGAATGTACACCATGTGCTAGCAAAGAGAGAAATGGATATTGTCAATTTATGGGCTTTGTGAAAAAGAAGGAAAAGTCAGTATCCAAAGGGGAATTCAATCTACCTCTTTACTAGTGGGACAATCCCTCTTTTTTACTTTTAAAGGTGGACAAAGAGCAAGAAAACAACTGGCTCCATTTAATTCCCTTTCTGTTGACATGGTGAAAGCACGAACTGTTAGGCCAGTGCTAGAATCTTGGCTCTGCCCCAGTCAGCTGCAGGACCTTGGGAAATATTTACATTTATTATACATATATAACATCCATTTAACATTTTTTTTTTTTTTTTTTGAGACGGAGTCTTGCTCTGTTGCCCAGGCTGGAGTGCAGTGGCGTGATCTCGGCTCACTGCAAGCTCTGCTTCCCAGGTTCATGCCATTCTCATGCCTCAGCCTCCCAAGTAGCTGGGACTACAGGTGCCCGCCACCACGCCTGGCTAATTTTTTCTATTTTTTAGTAGAGATGGGGTTTCACTGTGTTAGCCAGGATGGTCTCGATCTCCTGACCTCGTGACTCACCCCCCTCGTCCTCCCAAAGTGCTGGGATTACAGGCGTGCACCACTGCGCCCAGCCCTCCATTTAACATTCTGTAGCCTTCTTTGGCTTCTCTATAACATGTAGATACATAGCATACCTAATCAATACATTTGTTGTGATTCAACGGATAAAATTTTCTGATGCGCTACCTCATATGTGCTGATTCAAAGTGATGATTTTACTTACCATTATTTTTTAACATTGGAGAAAAGAAACTCTTGGGAGTTCTTTCTGAATTTTTTTGGAGCTACTATGACATTGATAAAGGGAAAAATATAGTTCAACAAATGGAGCTGGAAAAATCAGTTATTCATATGGAAAAAAATGAAAATGGATTTCCTACTTTTAACCATACACAAAAATGAAATCCAGATGGATTAAGAACTTAAATGTCAAAAGTAAAACTTTAAAACTTTTAGAATAAAATGTAAGGGAACAGCTTTATGACCTCAGGGTAGGGAAATATTTCTTAAACATGACACCAAAAGTGCCAAACATAACAAAAAAAATTATTCATTTGATTATAGTGACTTTTTAAAAATCTGTTCATCAAAAGACATCTTACATAAGGCAAAAGACAAGCTACAAACTGGGGGAAGATACTTGGAACACATAAAAGTGACAAAGGGTTAGTTAGTATCAAGAATATGCAAAAAACAACCACACGCACAAACAGAAACACATTTTCAAAGGAATAAGAAAAAAGACAAACTGCACAAGAGAAAATTGAACAAAAATCAAGAACAGGTATTTTGCATAAGAGGAAACACTAATGGTAACAAACATGAGAAGACATTCAAAGGCATTGACTAAGGAAGTACAAATCAAGATCAAATAAAGTCCCATCTTAAACCCCTTCAGCTGTTGAAGACTAAGAAGTCTGACAATACCAAATGTTGGAAAGGATGTGGACCGGTGGACATTTTCCTACATCACTCGAGAGAGTACAAATTGTACAACCACATGGAAAACATTTTGGCACTGTTTTGTGAAACTGAACATTAGCACACTCTATGAGCCAGGAATTCCATGCCTAGCAGAACACCCAGATATGTGTCTATCAAGAGACATTCCAAGAATGCTCATAGAAACCATTTCCTTAATTACCTTAACTACCCAAACCTGGAAATAACCCAAATGCCTGTTCACAGAAATTAAGACACATACAATAGAATGTCATGAGCAGTGAAAATTAAAGAATGGCAGCTCATGCAACAACACAGATGCATCTCTGTAAAGTCACATTCAGTCAAAAAGAAAATATCAGAAGAGATATTCAGAATAATTCCCCGAAACACGTAAAGGTAGACAACATCTTATTTAGGCCAATTTGTGATGGATTGGGGAAGAGCATGTACGTGAATGGGAAGGTCTTTGATGAGGAAGTGGTTCACAGGAATTTGATATATTATTAAATGAATGAATAAATGAAAGTAAATGAGTACAAGAGGGCTACACGTGGACCCAGGATTATAGTGTGATTGTGTGTGTCATTAGCCATTGAATATGATTAATTCAATACTGGACACTTGAGATCTGAAAAAAAAAAAACAGAGAGAAAGAGAAAGAATGAACAGAAATGGTCAAGTTAAGGCTATTGATACCAGACAATGGGGACTATGCTTATGTACCAGTTCCATAAAGAGTCTCAGCCAAGGCTTGGGAATTCAATAAACATACAAGAACCCATGATGCTTTGGGTACTTACAAAGGCACTGGCATCGGCCAGGCATGGTGGCTCATGCCTGTAATCTCAGCAATTTGGGAGGCCGAGGCAGGTGGATCACTTGACGTCAGGAGATCGAGAGCAGCCTGGCCAACATGGAGTAACCCCGTCTCTCCTAAAAATACAAAATTAGCCAGGCATGGTAGCGTATGCCTGTAATCCCAGCTACTTGGGAGGCTGAGGCAGGAGAATTGCTTGAACCCGGCAGGTGGAGGTTGCGGTGAGCTGAGATCACGCCATTGCACTCCATCTCAAAAAAAAAAAAAAAAGAAAAAAGAAAAAAGAAAAGTAAAGCAAACTGACATAGAGAAAAGTTACCCACCTTCATGAAACTCTTTCCAGAGGAAAAAGACACTCGTGGAACAAAGAAACAACCAGAGAAGTGTACAAATAAATGTATGAATCAAAATTAAGGTAAAGTCCATATCGAAACAAAAACCAACAGTGAAGCTGATGGCTGATAGTTAGCACATTTGCCTTACTTCTCTCCAAAGTTCATTTGTATTAGAATTCAAAAGATCTAAATATCACATTTCCTGACACTTTCCTATCCTAGCTACTAATCAGGCAGCCTCTAAGAAAATATTTGCCCCCATGTTTGAACCGCCTACCTCAATTTTCAAGTCATTTCAAGTCAGAACAACTATTTTTTGCACCTGAGTTGCAAACTCCTAGGAACAGGAATTCATAACACAATAGCCATAGGATTTTCTGGTTCATTACCCTTGGGTTGATCCATAAAACATTTAAAGTGGAGACACAGTTAAGAGATGAGCTGATGGACTGAACGCACTCAGCAGCATTGAAAAATGACCTCTCCGGTGCAAGCAACCCAATCCATCCACTTCTCAGTGTATACACTTCAACATTCTTCATCCTGCCTCCCCCTTCCCACCCCGTCTCCTCAAAAGAACTCTTCTGGATTACGGTGGGGCTTTCTTCCCCTAACCCCCATACCCGACCCCCCTGCCCCTGAATAAAACAAAGTTGACTAAATGGTTCTTTTGCTCTAGGGAGAGGCAATTATCAGTGACAGTCTGGGTAAGAGACCACCAACAAAACCCTCTACAGGAGAAAAAGATTTTTCTCTGGATAAGCAGATTCAATACCCAGGTGAACACTTAATTTCCCATGAAAAGTGTGTGGAGGCATTAAAAGCAGCCTGCCTTTTATAGATGGTGGCCATATAATTTATTGTCTCAATTGGGATACCTTTGAGGGTGAGACAGGAGTCTATTAATAATTAAGCTGAGGCAGGTGACAGGAACCCGATCTGTGCAGGCGAAGCAGCATTCATGCTACCATAGCTAATGTAAAGGAGGCTCCTTCCCCAGCTTCGGAGCAGCCCACTAAGGCAAGAAGAAGATATCGAAAATGTGACTTACAGTTCGACAGAATTTTGTTGATGGCTTTTTAACATTCAGTACTTGACCATTATTGTGATATTCGTTTGTATTGAAAACAGCTTTTTTTTAGAAAAAATAAAATTTCTTTGTAATCGAAAATGTACAAATATGCACAAATTATTTTTAAAGCTGGAAAGGAATACACCGCACGTCAACAGTGTTAACAGTAGTGTTACCTGTTGGATATGCGATTGTGAGTCATTTTAAAATTCGTTTTATGCTTTTTCTTTCAACTTAGCTACAAAGAAATATATCATATTAATGATGAGGGAATCTCACATTTTGTCTTCTATAGATGTTTTGGAAATCAAATTGTCTGAAATTAGCAGCTAGTGAGGACATACTATGGATGTCTACAATCTTACAGTCTTTGATTGTAAGAGAATGTTAAGAGGATGAGGCATTGATTCGTCTCTGATGGAGCCTTTCCCTCTCAATGTGTGGAAACCGTGAGTTCCTCTCTTTTGTGAAAACGCTGGTTCAGAACCATATAACACAGCTGGAGGACTAGACACTATTTTTGCGAGCATTTACCACATAAAATCTGTGCAGGTTCTCATTTCCTCTGGCATAAATATTCATAGCAATACATAGAATTTTCCGTAAGAGTTCAGTAACTGAATGTCCTTTGTTGATCTCAGCACGTCACATCATATGGCCATGAGAAGTCTCCACCAGAACAACTTTCTCAGCAGAGCCCCGAAGAGCTGAGCACGGACCCTCACACAGGCCCCGCCTGCAAGCAGAGAGGTTAACATCACCCATGGCCTTGTACAAGTGAAAGCACGGCCTGGCAGCGGGCTGTCAGATAGGCTGGAACTCTCTTCAGTCTAAAGGAAGATATTTTATCTGACCTTAAAATTGATGCTTTCCATTGAAATGATTTGAAAATACTACTTTCCCTTGAGCGAAAGCTAAAACGGGACAATGGACGATGTGGTTTTCCTGTGTGTATTTTTAAAATGCCTGTCTGGGGGGATGCACCGTTATAGCCCTCTCCCTGCCAGGCAGCGCTGGGCGGGAATGGGCAGGGCAGGCGTGGGGGCCACAGCGCCCCGGGCTCATGCAGCGCTCCTCGGCGTGGCACCCTATTTTTGTGCTCCAGAAAATGGCTTGAGAAGATCCTGTGGAGCCCCTGGAGTAAGTGCAGACCCTCCCCAAAGATGAGATCATCTAAAATAACAGATGCTACTCTGTGGTAGAAATCAGTTTTTCCAGAGTTAAAATAATTTTAAGTTTTGAATGCATGTCAAAGCGTAAGGTACTGGACATTTAAAATCTGATTTTCTCTGAATATTCTCAATAAACGGTTTGTGCTGCCTTTGTTCAATAGGGACTCCTCTTAGCTTCTAAGGAATTCAAACTGCGACCACAGAATTTGCTCAAAAATTCAAATATGAGTTATAATAATAAATCTCTTTTCACTATAACAATCAAGCATAAGCACAATAGCTAAATCACAGTTAAAACAGAAAAGCAGCTGGAGAAATGTATTCTGAGGAAATGGAGCACCGGGAGGTGTCAGGCTAAGAGCCCCAAGCACGACCATCTCTTTATAGGCAATAATTCCCTCTCCAAATTCCAAATTGCGATAAGAGAAATAGGGATCTGAGTAGTGAAATATGACGGAATCACTGTCATATTTCCATTTCTTTCTCACTTCACATGCTTTGCCACACAAGCACGTTTGCTTTAATTGATCTGACTTTTAAAAAAATCAAACATGCACAAACATCAAATTAAAATAAAAATTAAGTATGAGTTTAGTTTTTAAAAATATCTGTCAGTCACATCAGAGCATGCAAAGTCCACCTCTTGCTTCTCAGAGGATAAAGATGAGGTGAGAAGTGCCCTTGTTCTGTCTGCCCGATGGCACCTGTTGTAAATGCTAAGGACAGAAGGCGACAAGAGCAAGGGTCCTCTGCCTCCTGCCCTACTCACTAGAGCCTCTACCCTGTGGAGTCCCTTAGTTTGAGGCAATATCACGACTAAAACACCATTGATAGATGACCCTGACTCGCACAGTGACAGCAGGCACATCACAATTGTCAGGGCTCCATCTGTGTCTGCTGAACCTAGTAATGTTTCCTTTGAAACAGAAAAAGTTGGACATGTCAGAGGCTGGGAGGCTTAAAGTAAAGTGTGGTAGGTGGTCTGTCTGATGAACTAGAACAGATGCCTCTTTTATTTCCACCCTAATTGTATCAGGCCTTCTTGCTGGGAGATTTAACACTTAAAAACAATCTTTTGGAGGGAATAGTGTCACATTCCTCTTTTTTTTCCACCTTAATTCCCAAGTGTCTTAGATTCAAAGTCTGGTTTACAAATGGGAAATTCCTAGATGTGCTTCCCCTCCCCTTTGGAGCCCAGGGTTCAATGCATTCTTAACTTCTGCACCAGCGTTTGTTCTGTACCTATTGTGCTCCCATTATAAGGCAAGCAGAGAAAGTAGGTTTGGTCATTTGCATCTCTTCATTGCAAGAGTAAGCTTTATAAAAAGCTGAAAGTAAGAATAGGCAAGTGAGCAATGTCATGATGTTATCTTCGGGGCAATGAGTTACGAAGTGCTAAAATATTTTTCTTTTTGCTTTCTATTAAATCAAATTTGGTTTATTTTAAGTAGGTATCTTTCTAATGTTGGCAGGGCCCCGAAATTGCACACAGTGTGGCCTGACCAGACTTATATCAGATTAGCAGGAGATCTGGAGCCATTAAAATAATTAAAAAATATTTTTTTCCAAAGGAATAATTAAAAAATACACACACACAAAACAAGAAAGCAACAACTTAGCGTTTACCTCTTCTGCTGTCAAGATGGTTAAACACAAAACAAAATAAAGCAAAGACACACAAAATATGTATTTTTAAATTTCATTCTGACTTTTTCAGCTTAGTTTTTGAAGCTCTCTTTCTCTGTTGCTTCTCTCAATGATTTCACCCTAAGCTATCTTTTACTCCAGTACACAAACCTCTTGTTTTATTCAGGTATATGTGTGCCCACTCTATATTCTGAGTTTGTTTATGTTTCTATTAGGACTGTGTCCTCTGCTGGTTCTGCCTATCCCTGCAAACTTTGTCCTTTGTTCCATGAGCACACGTATCCTCACTTATCATCAGTATCAGTTCAAAGCTACCTGCCCCCAACACCAGGCTTTGGTAAGTGGCCCTTTCTTCTCTATGTATTTTCCCGACCCAGCTGATTGTCACTCAAACATTACTGCAATCTTATATTACCTAATTTTCTCATAAGTGCATATTTTGCTTCCTTGAGTAAAACAGATCATCTTCAAGGGCAGTAGATTACACTTTCTGCAAGGGCAGAAGCTCTTCTCCCTTTATTTTTTTCTTATTTTATTTTTTTTACTTTAAGTTTCGGTATACATGTGCAGAATGTGCAGGTTTGTTGCATAGGTATACATGTGCAATGGTGGTTTGCTGCACCTATCAACCCGTCATCTAGGTTTAAAGCCCCGCATGTATTAGGTATTTGTCCTATGCAGAAAAGGTCTTCTATAAAATTCAACATCCCTTCATGTTAAAAACTCTCAATAAGCTAAGCATGGATGGAACATAACTCAAAATAATAAGAGCTATTTATGACAAACCAAGAGACAAAATCATACTGAATGGGCAAAAGCTGGAAGCATTCCCTTTGAAAACCAGTACAAAACAATGATGCCCTCTCTCACCACTGCTATTCAACATTGTATTGGAAGTTCTGGTCAGGGCAATCAGGCAAGAGAAAGAAATAAAGGGTATTCAAATAGGAAGAGAGGAAGTCAAACTGTTTGCAGATGACATGATTCAATATTTAGAAAACCCAATCGTCTCAGCCCCAAAACTCCTTAAGCTGATAAGCAACTTTAGAAAAGTCTCAGGATACAAAATCAATGTGAAAAAAATCACAAGCATTCCTATATACCAACAATAGACAAGCAGAGAGCCAAATCATGAATGAACTTCCATTCACAATTGCTACAAAGAGAATAAAATACCTAGGAATACAGCTTTCAAGGGACATGAAGGACCTCTTCAAGAAGAACTATAAACCAATGCTCAAAGAAATAAGAGAGGACACAAACAAATGGAAAAACATTCCATGCTCATGGATAGGAAGAATCAATATTGGAAAATGGCCATCCTGCCCAAAGTAATTTATAGATTCAATGCTATCCCCATCAAACTACTATTGACTTTCTTCACAGAATTAGAAAAAATTACTTTAAATTTCATATGGAACCAAAAAAGAGCCATATAGATAAGACAATCCTAAGCAAAAAGAACAAAGCTGGGTGTATCATGCTACCTGACATCAAACTATACTACAAGGCTACAGTAATCTAAACAGCATGGTACTGTTACCAAAACAGACATATAGACCAATGGAATAGAACAGAGACCTCAGAAATAACACCATACATCTGCAACCATCTGATCTTCAACAAACCTGAAAAAAACAAGCAATGGGGAAAGGATTCCCTATTTAATAAATGGTGCTGGGAAACCTGGCTAACCATATGCAGAAAATAGAAACTGAACCCCAAATATCCCTTACACCTTATACAAAAATTAACTCAAAATGGATTAAAGACTTAAATGTAAAACCCAAAACCATAAAAACCCTAGAAGAAAACCTAGGCAATACCATTCAAGACATAGACATGGCCGAAGGCTTCATGACAAAAACACCAAAAGCAACTGCAACAAAAGCCAAAATTGACAAATGGGATCTAATTAAATGAAAGAGCTTCTGCACAGCAAAAGAAACTATCATCAGAGTGAACGGGCAACTTACGTAATGGGAGAAAATTTTTGCAATCTACCCATCTGACGAAGGTCTAATATCCAGAATCTACAAGGAACTTAAACAAATTTACAAGAAAAAACAACCCTATCCAAAAGTAGGCAAAGGATATGAACAGTCACTTCTCAAAAGAAGACATTTATACAGCCTTTATTTTTTCAAAGTGATAACACAATGTACACCAACAAAAGTACACCTGATTACTAAAGCCCTCCCAAAAGTATTACTAGTTTTTGTTTTCTTCAAAAATATGTATTATATTTAAATAACAGTACTATGTTGCTTCTGTGACAAAAATACAAATCCTCATCATTGTGGAATATTTGAGAGTATGTGGAAAAAATAAAACAAAAAACATTACCCATAAACTTCAATATATATTTTGTCATGTATGCTTCTAGTTCTTAGAGCTTATACATATATTTACCCACACACAATTTATATCTACCTATCTTTCTATTATCTATTTTTCTTTCTGATAGTAAGATGTTTATTTATGTTCCTTTAACAATATGAATTTATATTGTAGCTGCTGTTCTGTAGCTTGCTTTTGAAATTTAACATCATGTGAACAATTTATGATGTCATTCTTCTACAACTTATTTTTTTACTTACTATTACTGTTATTATTACTTATCATTGTTATTATAATCATATATGGAGATAAATTTAAGATTCCTCCATTTGAGCCGGACTTAACTACCTTTTGAAAAATGTGTAGTATTCTATCATCAGTAAATATTCTTATTTTTAGAAACCTCCCATCATTGAAAATTTAGATCTTCTGTGTGGTAGACTGCTACATTAATGAGCCTCAGTGAATCACATCTCCTAACTTTTAGGTTCTTGGATGGTCCTCTTCCATGTTGCTTCTGGACTTGGATATGTAATGTGTGTATTAGTTTCCAGTTGCTGCTATAACAGATTTCCACAAACTGAGTAGCTCAAAACAACACAAATATATTATTTTATAGTTCTTAATGTCAGAAATAGAAAATTGTTCTAACAGGACTGAAATCAATATGTCAACAGAGATGCTTTCCTTCTGAAGGTTTTAAGGGGGAATTCATTCCTTGCGTTTTCCAACTTCTAGAGGCCACTTATGTACCTTGGCTTGTATCTGCATTACTCCAGTCTCTGCTCTTGTCATCAGGTCTCCTTCTGTCACTTTGACCCTGCTGCCACTTGCCTAATGTAAGGAGCTTTATAAGGTCCACCCAAATCGTCCAGGATAACCTTCCCATTCCAACATCTTTAACTTAATAATATCTGTAAAGTCCCTTTCACCATGTAAGTTAAAATAGTCATGAGTTTTGGGGAACTGTACATGCGCATCTTTGGGGAGAAGGCATTATCCTGTCCACCATGAATTGCTTTGGCTAATGGTACACCAGCAAATGTAATCCAAGCTAACATTGGATAAGCACTCAAGCATTGAGGTTTGTCTTCTGGGAATCATGCTGCCACCATATACAAAATCTGATAGACCATTTGGAGAGGAACTGGAGTGTCATTGTCTTAGCAAAGTGCCAGACATATGAGTGAGGCTATCTTGAATCATCCAGCCCTACGCAAGTTGTCCAATGACTACAGCCACATGAGGAATCTCAGGAGAGACCATCAGGAGAACTGCCCAGCCCAGTTAAGTCTGGCTCAGATGGAGGAATCTTAAATAAATCAATCATAATTTTCAAACACTATGTTTGGAATTGATTGTTAAGCAGTAACATATAACTTGTGATTTCAACAAAATTGTGAGGAGCAACAGTGCATGTACATCTTTGGGGAGCATATGAACTCTTAAAGATAAGAGGAAACCCAAATGACAAGTCTCCAGTGATAAAATTTCAAGCAGCTCAGTGGGTGGAAATAACTTTCTTCTGTTGAGGACTTGAGTCATCCTCAAGTCCAACTGAATTGCTAGCAGTACAATCTAGTGGAAAAGAGAACATTAACTTTGGCATTAGCAGACTCTTATTTGAATCCTTGCCCTTTTCTGAATAATTTACAACTGAACCAAGTTTCCTAACATTTTTAAGCCTTTGTTTTTTCATCAGGAAAATGGAGATAAAATAAAATAGAGCATCGGTGGTTCCTCTTTTTTTGTGGTTGTTGTTATAAATCAGTAAAATCAGCCACTGAGGAAAGCAGTCTGATGATTCCTCAAAGAACTTAAAACAGAGCTACCATTTGGCCCAGCAATTCCACTACTGAGTATATATTCAAAAGAAATAAATCATTCTACCAAAGATACATGGACTTGTATGTTCATCGCTGCCCTTTTCGCAGTAGTAAAGACAAGGAATCAACCCAGGAGGCCATCAATGTTAGACTAAAGAAAACGTGGTATAAAGAAAATGTGGTACGCATACACCATAATACTATGCAACCATAAAAGAGAATGAAGCTATATCTTTTGCAGCAACATGGATGGAGCTGGAGGTCATAAACCTCAGCAAATTAACTCAGGAACAGAAAACCAAATACAGCATGTTCTCACTTATAAGTGGGAGCTATATACTGAGCACATATGAACATAAATATGGAAACAACAGACACTGTGGACTGCTAGAGGGTGGAGAGGAGGATTAAAAAACTACCTATCGGGTACTATGCTCACTACCAGGGTGACAAGATTCATACCTTAAACCTCAGCATCATGCAATATTCCCATGTAACAAATCTGTGCATGTACCCCCTGTATCTAAAATAAAAGTTGAAATTTTAAAAATATATAAATAAAATTAAAAAGTGCTTTCAAAACTGCAGAACGCTGATTCATGGAAGCACTTCCTTGGGTTGTAACTAGGTGTGCTGATGCACCAGCATGAGGATGGAATTTGTCGGATAGCACTGAGTACAAATTCTGATATGACCATGCCCACTTGCTTCTTCTCTCTGAACCTTGGGTTTCTCTTACATGAGATCTTTTGGGTTTTCTACTTTTATCAGTAGTTTTGAACACTGCAGTAGATGCCACATGTAAAACCCCTAAGGAAGTGGGACTTGATGAATTTCTCCTTCTCTCTTGTTATTCACTAAGCTCCCCAACAAACCACACTGACCATTGATAACAGCCGTGTTAAATGTATGTATTTTTAGCCACTATTACTAAGAGTTAAGAATAGTAGATATACTCACTGCTTAATACTTGCCAGAATGCTCTGCTAAATAATTTCTATTTCTTATACTCTTCTACCCTGATATCAGAGAGGCTGAATAAGGGCCACAGGATTGAAGAGACAGGGAATGAACAGTAAAATATCTAGAAATGGGAGGCGAGCCCTAAAATAATGAGAAAGCATGCAAGAGTTAGCCAGTCAGGAATTTCTGGTCATTAGCAAAAAGCAGGTGACCTAATATTTCCAACATTGATAATATCAAAGATATCTATGATGACAGATAAAGTAAATAACCTGTGCAGAGCTCCTGTTGCCCAGGATAGGAATGGTTAGGAACTCATTCAAAGACACAAGTCAGGCCGGATGTGGTGGCTCACGCCTGTAATCCCAGAGCTTTGGGAGGCTGAGGCGGGCGGATCACTTGAGGTCAGGAGGTCAAGACCAGCCTGCCCATCATTGTGAAACCCCGTCTCTACTAAAAATACAAAAATTAGCCAGGTGTGGTGGCGAGTGCCTGTAATCCCAGCTACTCCGGAGGCTGAGGCAGGAGAGTCGCTTGAACCCAGGAGGCAGAGGTTGCAGTGAGCCGAAATCATGCCACTGCACTCCAGCCTGGGTGACAGAGCAAGACTCTGTCCTCAAAAAAAAAAAAAAAAAAAAAGATTCAAGTCCATTGAGTTATTTGAGATTTGCATTTATGTATAACGCATGCATTCAATAAGTGGCTAACATAAATCCGACGGCATCTCTAGCCCCACCTCCTTCAGGAAGTTTGCCTGAATGACCCAGCTTTTACTCATGTTTCTTGCACTGTGAGCTCCATATATAATGTAGCTTCTGTCTCAATTGATTTAGTAATAACTTTTATTTTAGCACTTAATTACAGTTACAAATAATATACTTAATTATACTTGTAAATTATTCACAATTGTTTCACACACGTGACTCTTATCTTTCACTTAGATTATAATATCCTCAAGGAAGAAATCCAGGTCTTACCTGTTTTTATACTTTTTCTTTAGCATCTCCAAACCCTCCAGCTAGTTTGGAAAAATAACAAAATATTCTAGAAGTGAAGAACAGGTGTCATAGTAATGGCAGGGCCATGTTTTACAATCATTCTGAAGGCCTGCTTGGTGATTTTTTTAGTGGTAAGGCAAATGGGGTGGGTCAAGTTTTCTGAATAACTTTTAACCCTGCCAAAGAGTTCACTGCATGCAGAAGTTGACAAACTAAAAATGACCATTTTAACTTAGATGTACATACTCTTGAAGTTCTCTTTTGAAAGGATTTCTCACCATAGATTTTGAAGTTCTCACCTAACCAATATAAATTATGCACTGGAACTTAGTTCAAAAATTTATGACAGAATCAGAATAAAAACACAACATCTAGTAGAATACTGTTTTTGTGGTCCATCTCATAATAATACTCCATATGTGGGCAATACTTTAGTGAATTGTAAGGCATTCCTTGAATGACCCATATGATTAACCTAAATGAGGAAGAAATCTTTATTGCAGTATTGTATTTTATGTATGGGATATAGATGTCTATATGGGATATAGATAATACTTATGTCCTCTGTGTAGATATACCCTCTGACAATTTGAAAAATAAGAAAATGCTTACATCACTTTTTTTTTTTTGGTAAATATAGCGTCAACTTTATGACGCTTGCATCAGATTCTACTGGAATATGCATATTTTGAAAATCAGATTTCTGACTCCCGACCACATCCACTGATTCAGAGTCTCTGGACATATGCCAAGGAATCTGTATTTTAAACAAGCTTCTCAGGGATTTTTATGGATCCCAATGTTTGAAGCCATTGTTTTGTTTTTAATCATAGCTTGATTTCCTAGGAATCTATGTGCATTTATCCTCCCTCCTCCTCTCATCTGGCCCATAGCCTCTTCAATCCACTCACTAAAGCTTGTTTTTTGTTTTGTTTTGGTTTGATTCTTCTAATACATTATGTTCTGTGGGAACTTTATGCCTTAGGGTAGTAGTTCTCAGACTCAGCTTGCATTGTCAGAATCATCACTGAAACTTAGTAAACAATGCCCAGACTCTATCCCAGATCACAGATTCGCATTCATGAGGACTGAGCCTGGGGTAGACGTTTGCTTCAAAAGCTTAGGCGTGACTCAGGAGCCAGAGGAGGAGGAACACCACCTTTAGAACAAGCCCACCTCCACATGAAAGACCACCACTGTCTTCCAGTCATGTGAAGCCCCTTATGGTGCACAAATACCTCTGGTGGCAGTGTCTCTCTGACTCTGCTGGCTGGCAACCCTACTTGGTTGGCAGTCTCATGTGTGCACGTGTCTGGGTGTCTGGATGCCTGTGGCCTCTACTGGCCTCTCCCAACATGGGCTCATGCTACAAGTCTGCAGCAAGTCAGTGTCTTAAAAGACTCTTCCCTCTTGCATGCCTAAGTTGACGGCCATTCTTCTTGGAGCCTCTGATGGCCAGTCCAGGTGCAGTGCTTCTGCTAAACCTTCAGAGGGAATTATAAAATTTTCCAGCTCATTCAAAAGATAATTTATTTCTGGGAACACTCTAGGTTCACCACAAAGCATTGTCTTCCCAGCTCTGTTTCTCTGCTGAGCAGCAGGACAGGGCAGAAGCTCATAAGCTTCCCTTGTCCAAAAGCAATCATTTATATTCCAAATTGGCCCTCCTGGGTGGAGCAGAGCAAACACCATCACTCCTTCTAAACATTATCCAAATGCAGATATCAAAAGGCACCTGGTATATTCTCTAAATCTCTACCAGATGACCTCCTCAATATGCCAGGAGACATCTGTAAATCCAGCTTTAGGAACAGCCATACAAATCTGATAGCATGCCTTGGTAAATATGCAAATTAAACATCAGCAGTAAGCCAGATTTCAATAGTGGGGTTCCAGCGAAAACATTTTCATATCCAGACAAGCCAAGGACATGGGCAGGTGGTCAGTGTGTACATATGAATTACAGCCACTTTGGTAAGTTTAACACCATTGCTCTCTATTTTGACTTTAGGAGCTGGCAAATAATGTAGCTCAAGGTTTTAGAGAGAACAAAAGGCATGGGCCCTCTTCAGAGACCTCCCATATTTAGAATTTTTGCTGGCTTAGGTCAGTCCATGAACTATAGTGCTGTTTTAAAATGGAATAATAACCACAAAGGTACACACTGGAATTCTTACATTGCTTGGCATTTGGTGATTAAAGTTGACATTCGTTGGGCTGAGTTGGAGTTTTAGAATTGATAGACCTCAACTAATCCCAGCAATAAAAATGGTCACAAATGAATGCTGTGACAGGTTTTGAAACAAGAAAAATCATCACTGAGCTCCCCAGAAAAGATTAAGAGACTGTCAAGTTAAAAAGTTATTGGCCCCATCTACACTTGCGTTGGGTAGTGAATGCTGTTTTATCCATTTGTACTTGCTCCGTTGCCTCTTTTACATTTCTTGTTATAATAATTTCCAAAGTCATAAACAAAGAAAATAAGACATCATCTCAGATAAAATGGCACAAGATTTAATACCAGTAAAGAACATTAGCTATGGAACAACCTGGCCTCAGAGAACAAAGAGGTTTAAAATTCATCTTACTCTACAGTGTTAGAATGCTTTATATTAAATATAGATTTTTCCCCTTGATTATATTGTTACACATTCCACTGTTCCCATGCCATCAGCCTTGAGGACTTTATTATTTATGTAATTGCAAGATCTGACGCAGAGTGAATGCATCTGATCTCAATGAATGGCACAGGATTTAAAAACTTATCAGTAGATTTCAGGGGAGAGAAAAAGACCATTTTAATTCTTTTGCAAGACTATTGATTAGTAACAGATGTTGCTCTTCTGATTGAATTATTTTTGATTCATTTTTTCAAATAAAAATATATATCTGTCAAAGTATTTTAAATCATCTAGAGATAGAGGTTATTTAAACAAGATTCCTTTATTTCTCTTTTCAGGGAGAGTCTCTGCCTTCAAGTGCTCTGGGTCATATGGGTACATAATTTAGAGTGACATATGCTTGAATATATAGTAGTGCCAGCTTCATGGGTGGGGGTGTCCCTAGTGGAAAGAGGAAGTTGTTGGGTCTCTTCTCCTATTAAGGGCCTTTGAACAGCAGGACGAGCCTTGTGAAAAATATTGTGTAATGGAGTCTTTGACAAAAAGTCTCCTTCCTAGACTTAATGAAGAATTCAGAAGTTCAATCAGCAGGCCTTTCATAGTGCAAATGTTCTTCTTACAGCAATAAATCTTTCTGAGAAAAAGTCTCTTTACACTTAGTTTATCTCTAGCTGCCTAATGCTCTACCTACTTGAATAGGAGAGCTAACCTCAAAAGAGGAAGATGGGTAGTCTAATTTTGAAATAAGAAGCTAGATTTCCAGGACTATGTCCCATGAGTCTTCCAGTGGATGTGGATTTCATCTCCAAAAGAATTAACAAGCAGTTTTCCTCTCATTTTCAGAACTTAGGTAATCTATTCTTTACACACGCCCAAATTTCAGCATAGAGGGAAGGTGAGTAGAGGGAAAAAACCTAGAAGATGAGCATCAAATTCCAAATAAGGAATTTGAAAATAATAAAAATAAATTAAAAATAAAAATGCCTTTTCTTTGATTCTGTGACAAAGACTGGAAAGTGGTAACTCATTGGGAAGTTGGGACCCTCATTGAATTTCACACAGAAAGTAAGTAGTAAAAATATAAACATGATGACATATTAGATAAAATTGGAATCCCTGGCTTCTCTTAAGAAATAAAATATGACACCTTGACTCTGGGCCAATATTCCCACCTGGCACCATTTTTGAGGGCCCGGTAGATATCCATCCTCAGATAGGGCTGTGTCCTCCTCCCCTCCTCCTCTTTGTCATTCTCCCTCCATACTTTCTCCCTAAACTCAGTTTCCCTTTTGTAAATTACACCCCTACGCCTTCTAGACAGTGGCGTTAAATCCACCTATTTGACAGCATAGTTCTTTCCTCCCATTTGAGGCAAAATCCCCATTGAGTTTATTCAAAACTAAGCTATGTGGCCTTTAAACTTTGAATTTCTAATTCAGAACTTAGGTATGATATTGAGATTTACCCCCAAATCTGAGCTTTTTTTCCTTTTCTTTTTCTTTTTTTGTTTTTGAGAGGGGAGTCTTGCTGTTTTGCCCAGGCTAGAGTGCAATGGTGCGATCTCTGCTCACTGCAACCTCCACCTCCCGGACTCAAGTGATTCTCCTGCCGCAGCTTCCCAAGTAGCTGGGATTACAGGCACTCACCACCACACCACCACACCTGGCTAACTTTTTTATTTGTGGTAGAGATGGGGTTTCACCATGTTGGCCAGGCTAGTCTCGAATTCCTGACCTCAAATGATCCACCCACCTCGGCCTCCCAAAGTGCTTGGATTACAGGCGTGAGCCACAGTGCCTTCTGAGTTTTCCTAATAGCAGTTTTGGTGGTCTGGAATTGACAGGTGTCTGTGTTGTTGGGGGAAGGATGCTCTTGACAACAGAGCAGGGTCCTTGGTAGTTCCTGGATTCAATATTGCAGCAACTCTGCTTAGAAAATGAGTGACATAATCCATGAAAATATAATCACATTTTAATAAAAAGTGAACTTTTACAATTTATTACTCTATGGATTTCTATTATGTCTCACTGTGAGCAAGTGTAGAAAAGTAGATTTGGGGAAAAGAAAATGAATGAATAAACAGGCGGAGATTTCCTGGCTTCTAGTCTGCATTTTCCATTAATAAGACAAGTTGGCTCCAAAGTAGTACCCATAAACTTTTTAAATGAAATTGAGAAAATGCGTCAAGTGAAAATGCAGCATTGAAACTGGAAAAAAGAGGCAACTAAACACCTGTGTCCAGGAACGCCTTCGAAGAGCCACTGCTCCTGGGCTTCTGTGGCACTCTCTGAGGCTGGCTCATGACCCTTTCTTGAGAGGCTGAGAGGTGTCCAGTAGTTCTCTCTAGGATGACTGGCTGACACTTTCCATGTTTAAAAGTAATCATGTAGTCGAGATGAGATAATGACTCATTTCTTAGAGGCAACATCAGGTAGGAAAACAGAAAATATCATATGTAAGATGTATAAGTCTATATAAATTGCTTGAGCTTGTGAATGAGCTAGGTAAGCAAACAGGAATTTTCAAGTTGGCTCATAGAAGCCCAAAGCTGTCGTTAGCATCAAAACATGCAATAGATGGCAATTGTGTCTGGCGTCATGGAGAAACCTAGCAATATACACAGTACACAAAATCTAACATAGATAAGGACAGTGGCTGATTGCGTTTCCCATCTACAGGTCAGATCAAACACTCCAGAGAGCCAAAGATTTATCTTGTGCAGAAAAATGTAAGGTGAATTGCCAACTTGGACAGGTTTTTGTGGATCCATGGAGGCTTGGCATTGATTCTCTGTTGACTATAATCAGACTCCTGGTGCATTTCAGGCATTTGTGGTTCTCCCCAGTCATACTGATCCAAGTCTGGCTGAAGATAATTGGACATCGGCCTTCAATACAGTGCACATAGTGCAGACTGACAGGCTGGAAATGGTCCTTATGGTCACCCTTTTTGTAGTTAATAGTGCTGACAAATGTAACATTTCTCCCCTTCCCAAACACATTCATATGATAGCATCTTCAGGTATTCAACTCTTTCTTTGGATTCTATCCTGAAGCAAGAATAGTGTTGGTTTGAATGTCTGGGATTTTAAGAATGTTAAAATGATCACCACTCTAGGTTGAATAGCAACATCCAAGAAATGTCTCCAAGCAGAGCTGAGACAAAGTTAACTCTCAGTGGCTCTGAAATTTAATACAAGGGAAGAAAATCCTTCCCAAGTGTGACATGAGACAAATACCATAACATTGGGACTGCAGGTAAATGTTTCAAAAACTCTCAATGAGTTTTCAAGAGGAAAAGGATAGAAAACGTAGATAGACGAGGAACATGGATTATGAACATAAACAAGCATAAGGGACATAAAATCAAAGCCTTGGTCAGTTCAACCTCAAGTTCACAGAAACTGGGGCTGGATGAAGGCTCCAGGCCATCGGAGATGAAGGAAACTTTAAGATACATTTGCCTCAAAAACAGAGCTCCTTAAAAATACTCTTTGAGGGGCATGATTCAGAGGTTTGACAGCTGGTTGTGGAGATGAGACATGGATTTCAGTTCCTGTGTTTTGGAAGAAAGAAATGACAGGAAGAGAAAGAGTGGAGTGGTGATATATTTAAAACCCAACCTTACAGAGCGTGTGCTAGGAAAGACTCTCACATTCTCAGAGTGACAGACTTCTCGGAAGAGTGGAGATCAAAGAAAATCTCTGTTCTGTGCTTTTAGATGGAAGATATCTCATTTACTTATGGCATGTTCAAGACCAATCAGCAACAAAAACTGTTTTAAAACTAATTCAAAACTGAAAATGACTTATAAAAATATGCTACAGTGGCAAGAGACCTCGTTTGGATCACAGGATATGACCACAGCCCTGGCCAAGACTGCACTTGATGTGTGTGTGGCTTTGTGCACGCAACTTCACCTGATGAGCTTCCGTCTCTTAATAGAACAGTTACATCCGCCTTGAAAGACAGCTAAGGTCAGATAAAGGAACCATGTGTGAACATAAGTTCTGAAGTTCTAAGTAAATGGAAACTACTATCATAATAATTTGTAATTATGACATCATATATCAGAAAAAATTATCCTTTTCTGTGATGTCACTTCTGCTCAATTAAAGAGACAGGAGACGACACACTCTGGTGTAAGCACAAAAGGCAGGATGAATGAGCGCCTAAGAGTGGTGTATTATATCATTCTCACATTGCTATAAAGAAAAGCCAGAGACTGACTAATTTATAAAGAAAAGAGGTTTAATTGGCTCATGGTTCTGCAGGCTTTATGGGAACCATGATGCTGGCATCTGCTGAGCTTCTGGGGAGGCCTCAGGAAGCTTACAATCATGGCAGAAGTCAAAGGGGGAGAAGGCATGCCACGTGGCCAGAGCAGGGGCAAGAGTGAGAGAGAGAGAGAATAGGGGGAGGTGCCACATACTTTTAAACATTGAGATCTCACGAGAACTCACTCATTATCTCCACTATCCCGAGGACAGCACCAAGAAGATGGTGCTAAACCATTCATGAGAAACTCACTCCATGATTCAGTCACCTCCCATGGGGCCCCACCACCAATACTGGGTATTACAATTCAACATGAGATTTGGAGGGGCCATCCAAACCTGATCAGGTGCCCTGTCTCCTCACTAACTCAAGCCCCCTTTTCCTTTTACTGTCACTCAGTTGGTTTCTCTAGGTCATTCTCTTTAGTAAAAGGGAAGTGAAGACCACACCAGGAAGAGACTGTAGTAACCGGAACTAAGTGAACACATAATATGTAGAGTAAAGCAAAGGAGATATTTCAGACAAAATTTGTTAGGACCTAATGTGGAAAAGCTGAAAGAGGACGACAGCCTCTCTAAGATGGCACATATAAGGCTTACTTACTCAACTCTATCTTTCCTGAAGTGCTCCATTAGAAGCCCTGGATTAAAAAAAAAAAAAAAAAAAAAAAGCTCACTAGCCCTAAACATTATGCATTGTATTATATTAGCTAATTTCTCAAAATTAAAGATTAAATTCCAACTTACTTTTCGAAGAGTAATTATACCTCTGTCATTTTGAGTGGTTTACATGATTGTCAAGTGCAATAAGTCACTTAGGTTAATTAAATATCCATTTCTACTTCATCATGCATTTTTATCAATTAAAGGCATTATACTTAAATCTCCACAAATACTCACACAAGTGTTGGATTCTATAACAAGATTAAGATTTTCATGTATTGCTTGCATTTCAGACTTCCTCACTAAATTGACAGTACTCCAAAAGAAAAAAAATTTTGCATTTCCAAAACCCAAGATGGTAGCTAAAATAATGTAATGCTTAATGAATATTTGATAAACGAACGACTCACTGAACAAATCCACCTTCTGTAATCAAATTTAATGTCTTACTATGATTGTCCATATAGAACAAAACACCTTAAGTTTCTAAATGAAAAATTTCATATAGTTTTATGCCTTCAAAAGTATTGTTTTCAAATAAGGTTTTTACAACATTTACTAATCTTTTTTATTTGTAATTTGGATTTCTCAACTGGGAAGTCATGATGAAAAAAGAAAAAAAAAAGAAAAAAGAAAAAAAAAAGAAATATAGCTACTGTAAACAAAAACAAACAAGAAAATGCTAAACTATTATCTAGAGAAGCTGTACCACTTTACTTTCCCACCAGCAATGTGTAAGAGATCAAGTTCTTCATATCTTTTCCAGCATTTGTTGCTATCACTTTTTTTTTTTTTTTTTTTGAGACGGAGTCTCGCTCTGTCGCCCAGGCTGGAGTGAGTGGCGCGATCTCGGCTCACTGCAAGCCCCGCCTCCCGGGTTTATGCCATTCTCCTGCCTCAGCCTCCCGAGTAGCTGGGACTACAGGCGCCCGCCACCTCGCCCGGCTAATTTTTTGTATTTTTAGTAGAGATGGGGTTTCACCATGTTAGCCAGGATGGTCTCGATCTCCTGACCTCGTGATCCACCCGTCTCGGCCTCCCAAAGTGCTGGGATTACAGGTGTGAGCAACCGCGCCCAGCCGCTATCACTATTTTTAATTTTAGCCATTTTCATAGGTAACTGATAGGTATACTGGTGACTGTGGTTTTGGGTTGCATTTCCCTAATGGCTAATGATGTCAAATATCTTTTTATCTGCTTTCTTGCCAACTGTGTATTATCTTTGGTAAAACTTCTCTTCATGTCTTTCATCTATTTCTACTTGGGCTGTTTGTTTAATGTTGAGCTTTGAGAACTCTTTACATATTTTAGGGGTAAGTTCTTTGTCAGCTCTATGGTTTATAAATATTTTCTCCTAGTCTGTAGTTTATATTTTGTCTTAACGAGGTCTTTCATAGAACAAAAGTTTTTAGTTTGGTAGAACTTCAATTTATCATTTTTTTGTCTTTTATGTTCATGCTTTGGGATCACTGGGTATTTTTTAGCTGGAAACGATCACAGTTTTTCACACTGGCAAAACTACAGATGTTATAGACTTTAATTTTCACTTTGCCCTTCTTCCAGTAAAAACGAAACATGTAGGAATTATGATTGCATGCAGCACTATGGTTTTTGCTGTTTGGTTAAATGGGAAATGGTCTAGTTTCTGGTTTTAGGGAGAAGATCAAAAGCTACAGAAATGTGACATATGAAGGCTGTACAGGACCTGTGGGAAGAAATCTTCCACAGCTCTGTATTCACTCTAGAAAGATTTTGATTCTAGATTAAAAGGTTTATCGTGAGTTAATCATACTTAAAGCAAAAAATAGGAAAACTAGAATTATACTAAGTAGTGATTAATGATTCATGAGAAGTCTAAATTATTTCATTTTACCAGTACATGCATTTTTCTTTAATTCTTGCTCAAATTTTCACCAGTATTAATATAGTAAGAAAATGTCATAACATTTGCTTTGCTGTTTTCTTTTCACGTAAATTTAATATTGCTTAAATGTTGATACAAAAAAAAAAAAAAAAAAAGGACAGTGCATTATTGGCTAACCATGCATGGCTGTTTATGCATCCTGGTCATGGGTAGCCCCTGTGAGAAAACAGCTTCCTAAACTCACCTGAAATCCAAAGTAAACATCACTACTTACTTCAGGACTTTTTTCACTATTTTAAAAATATAAACATTAGTCTCAACCTGCTGTAACATGTTCACTAAATAAGAAAAATAAAGCAACTTTCACCTTTAGCATCTATCTGTTTCTAACATGAAGGCAGTTTCATTTAGCAGGAAGTTTAACTCTGGCATAATTAATACTCCACAATTACTAGAAATTTCCAGATAATCTAAGTCATTTGGAGACCGTGGCTGGATTCAATATCATAGAAATACACTTATAAAACATAATATTACAATGAAATCATGATGAAATAGTAATCTGATTTATTTATCAATTCTCTATGAAATGATTATTTTACATCAATTCTATATTCTATATTTTCTATTCACAAGAAAAAGCATTAAACATTTTTATTTTGTCTATGTGATTTCCTATAACTAACCTATGTTCTTATGTATTAGTACCATTTGACAGTACATTTCTACATAGTATTGCAGTATTTAAATACTGAAAAATATTATATTGTAGTATTTAAATACTTAAAAATGAAGTGCTTTCAGTTGTTTTTATTGTTTATTTTTATTTGTTATCTCAACTGTGATAATTCTTAATTATAATTTTCTTCTAATAAAGAAAGCTCTTTGAACACTTCATCAAAAATGTATTGGTAACAATTCGAACAGTGAGAATACACTTTGAGGAACTCGTCCACTTGTATGGTTTCTACTGTGCTTGTCTCTAAAATTATAATTGCACTTACTATTGTTTTCTTGCTAAAAACTAACATATTTCGTTTACGGGTTTACTGGCCATATTTTATTGACAGCCTTTTCAAACCTGAAATTTAGAGTGACAAGTCACAGGAGAAACAAAGGCCACTGCAGAGACAAATAAGAAGATGTGTGAATGTTTCAGAGAGAGATTTCACATGAATCAGCCACACATACAGATGCATGGCTAATTCATTAAGGAAGGCATCCAATGTCAGAAAGATACAGAAGCTCCAGCTGGGCCCGGGTAGCTTTTTCAAGATGGCAAATCCTTATAGTCTACCAGTATAAGCTGTGCTGACTGACTGGGGGTGGCTGGGGACTAAAGCAATTTTCTTCTATACTTTATTATTTGAGATACATTTATATAATCAATTTTTTAAAAGACTACAACCATAAAAACAAACTACAGAGATAAATTAGAAAATATTTTCTTGCTGTCACTGTATTTATAAAACACATTGAATGCCTATCATGTGCACCCATAGTGCTCTGTCCCTGCTACCCTGTGCATTGCACATGTACACATACACTTTTGGAGCTCAGCTTATCAGCATAGCATCTTGTGATTTTATTAAATTTATTTTATTTTTAAACCTTAATCACCATCCTCCTCATCATTATCATAGCAGGCATTGGGTACTTTGTGCATACCCAGGCACTTAGTAAACTAAGGGCATAAAATGCATTATGTCATTGAGTCCTCAAACAATATTAAGTATGTTCAAGTGGTAATCTGAGTTTATAGAGAGGAAACTGACATCGCCTATAGCCACACACTTGTAGGAACAGATCCAGGACCCAATCTTAGGTTTGTATGCATCCAAACCCAGGTGTCTTAACCACTGTGTCCTTCAGATTTATCATTTGCTACATATTAAGCATCATTAACAATGAAGCGAAATCATTCCAGTTGCTTCAAAGAGAATAAAATACCTAGGAATCCAACTTACAAGGGATGTGAAAGACCTCTTCAACGAGAATTACAAACCACTGCTCAGTGAAATAAAAGAGGACACAAACAAATGGAAGAACATTGCATGCTCATGGATAGGAAGAATCAATATCGTGAAAATGGCCATACTGCCCAAGGTAATTTATAGTTTCCATGCCATCCCAAGCTACCAATCCCAAGCTACCAATGACTTTCTTTACAGAATTGGAAAAAACTACTTTTAAGTTCATATGGAACCAAAAAGGAGCCTGCATTGCCAAGACAATCCTAAGCCAAAAGAACAAAGCTGGAGGCATCACGCTACCTGACTTCAAACTATACTACAAGGCTACAGTAACCAAAACAGCATGGTACTGGTACCAAAACAGAGATGTAGACCAATGGAACAGAACAGAGCCCTCAGAAATAATACCACACATCTACAATCATCTGATCTTTGACAAACCTGACAAAAATAAGAAATGGGGAAAAGGATTCCCTATCTAATAAATGGTGCTGGGAAAACTGGCTAGCCATGTGTAGAAAGCTGAAACTGGATCCCTTCCTTACACCTTATACAAAAATTAATTCAAGATGGATTAGAGACTTAAATGTTAGACCTAAAACCATAAAAACCCTAAAAGAAAACCTAGGCTATACCATTCAGGACACAGGCATGGGCAAGGACTTCATGTCTAAAACACCAAAAGCAATGGCAACAAAAGCCAAAATTGACAAATGGGATCTAATTAAACTAAAGAGCTTCTGCACAGCCAAAGAAACTACCATCAGAGTGAACAAGCAACCTACAGAATGGGAGAAAATTTTTGCAATCTACTCATCTGACAAAGGGCTGATATCCAGAACCTACAAAGAACTCGAACAAATTTACAAGAAAAACACAAACAACCCCATCAAAAAGTGGGGAAAGGATATGAACAGACACTTTTCAAAAGAAGACATTTATGCAGCCAACGGACACATGAAAAAATGCTCATCATCACTCACCATCAGAGAAATGCAAATCAAAACCACAATGAGATACCATCTCACACCAGTCAGAATGGCGATCATTAAAAAATCAGGAAACAACAGGTGCTGGAGAGGATGTGGAGAAATAGGAATACTTTTACACTGTTGGTGGGACTGTAAACTAGTTCAACCATTGTGCAAAACAGTGTGGCGATTCCTCAAGGATCTAGAACTAGAAATACCATTTGACCCAGCCATCCCATTACTGGGTATATACCCAAAGGATTATAAATCATGCTGCTATAAAGACACATGCACACGTATGTTTATTATGGCACTATTCACAATAGCAAAGACTTGGAACCAACCCAAATGTCCATCAATGACAGACTGGAATAAGAAAATGTGGCACATATACACTATGGAATACTATGCAGCCATAAAAAAGGATGAGTTAATGTCCTTTGTAGGGACATGGATGCAGCTGGAAACCATCATTCTCAGCAAACTATTGCAAGAACAGAAAATCAAACACTGCATGTTCTCACTCATAGGTGGGAATTGAACAATGAGAACACTTGGACACAGGAAGGGGAACATCACACACCGGGGCCTGTTGTGGGATGGGAGGAAGGGGGAGGGATGGCATTAGGAGATATACCTAATGTAAATGACGAGTTAATGGATGCCACACACCAACATGGCACATGTATACATATGTAACAAACCTGCATGTTGTGCACATGTACCCTAGAACAAATAGTATAATAAAAAAATTTTAAAAAGTATTCAAATACTGCTGGTTCTATACTCAGCTTTTCTTGCTTATTTGTTTGTTTATTTATTTATTTATTTATTTATTTATTTATTTATTTATTTTTAGAGACAGGGTGTTGCTCTGTTGCCCAGGTTGGAGTACAGTTGCAAGATCACAGCTCACTGCAGCCTCAAACTCCTGAGCTCAAGCGATCCTCCTACATTAGTGGCAAGCGTAGCTGGGTCCATAGGCACAGGTCATCATGCCTGGCTAATATATTTTTAAATTATTTATAGAGACAGAATCTTGCTATCTTACCTAGGCTGGTCTTGAACTTCTGGGCTCAAGAGATTCACCCTCTTAGCCTCCCAAAGTGCTAGGATTACAGGTGTGAGCCACTGTGCCCTGCTTTTTCTTGCCTGTATAGACACCTATTCTTTCACCTGTAGGCTTCCTGTGGGAGCTATTCTGAAATGGAATGTGAATGTCTCCTGCCTCCTCCTACCTTCCTCTCCTTTAAGTCCAGCGATTCTAAGACCAGATGGACTTTCAGCACTGGGCCGAACACTTGTATTTGCTCAGAAGATTTTTGCATTGAGTGTTTAATGCTAACCCAAAATAATCTCCATCAAAACTGAGATGGGGAAAATATTTTCGTCTGAATGTAAAGTGTTGTTAGCTTATAGCTGACTGCAGGCTGTAAAATATCGTTTTATCTCATTTTTCTCTAATAATCAAGTTCAAACAGTGACAACCTAACATAACAGGCCCTGATGACGACTCTGTTCACAAAGCAGGTCTCCTTAAACATAGAGACATTCTATACCACTTTAAATCTCACTGTGGTAATTATTATCATTTAAAAAGTCAAAAGAATTCCAAGCACAGAACCGGAATTTTAAAAAAAGCCTCTCCTCTTATCATCAAATTAAAAAATAAAACACAACTTAAACTCTACTCAAAATAAAAATAAAAGGTGGAAGAGATTGTTAATTCAAAAGAATTTTTTTTTAATAGGACTTGGTGCTAGCTGGAAGACAATTAACGCGAGATTCTACAACCACATTCAACAGGAACTCTCTGAGGTGATGGCCAATAGAACTTCCTGCATTGACGGCTTGTTCTGTGCTGCCCAATATGGCAGTCACTGGCCTCGACTGACTACTGAGCACTTGACTGTGGGTATCTGAGGAGCTGAATGTTTAATTGCATTTAATTTTTATTAACTTTAATTTGAAATGGTCACACGTGTTTCCTGCCTACTGTATTGGACAGCACAACTCTACAGTATAAATGTTTGGCTAATGAAAGCCACTGCAAGCCTTATTTACCATGCCTGTACTATCCAAAGTTGAATGCATTTCCCCTCCTAGGTGCTCCTTGTATAACCACTCAAGCTGGCAGGAGCTGAGGATTGACCGCCCTTTACCTGAATTCTGACAGACCACAGGTCAAAACTGATCAGCAAAGGGATAGGGGTGTTACCTCTAAAATGTAATTAGAGCATGGGGCTCTGTGCCTTCCAGAATCCCGCAGGACAACTGGAATGACACTTTGTGTTGAAAAGGGCCCATCGTGTCTGAGAATAGCTGAAATAAAGATCTCTGAAATAAAGAAAATCAATTGCCCAGATCTCGGGGGACCAGACTGGGCATTTCACCTCCAGATAGATCAAGGAGAGCCCAGTGAAGCAGGAAATGCCAGTGTGACGTTGTTGTATTCCTGTCCTCATCAACCCATCACCAGCAATACTCTGAGGCAGAGGCTGAGAATGCGAGGAGCTGGCGCTGACAAAAGTGTAGTAAAAGGCAGTGTTAGGGTGGAAGTGTCTCCCAGTTTTCTTGATTCTCAAGATGAATCCAAAGGAGGTGCTCTGGGGAACATGGTAGCTTTCAGCGCTCTGCCTGGCCTCCATGCATCCTCGCTACCACCACTTCCCAATTTCTCTCCCGCATTCTTACACATTCCCAGAGTTTGGGCTGGTCATCGGCCCTAGCCTCACGGCATGCACCCTCCATCACCCCAACTCCGCACTTTGCTGCGGCAACAGCAGTCAGTACTGTAAAGGTGAGTGGATTCCTTCTCTCTCCAAACTCTAATGCCTTGGACAGACCTACGGGCCCTGGAATAAAAGAACACAAACTCCTTACTGGGACCCTAGCCAGGCCTCTCAGATGATCCAGGAGATGACTCGGGGTATGTTCAATGTCTTCAACACCAAATGATGACCTCCTCTTGCTTTTCAGAGCGTATGTCTAATCATTTGCTGAGGGTTTCTGCCCTCTTTTTCCTTCATAAAGGACCATAAATAATACTCTCTCAACTACGTGGGGTAGAAGGAGCGCAACTGGTTGTCTTTGAGTGAAAAGGGACGTGAAACGGAAGGGTGCTGAAGAGCTTAGAGGCCTGTTGCAATAGTTCAGGGCAGGTGGTGCAGCCTGAAGAGGCACAAGGGACTGCAGAAAGGAGAGAAGCATTTCTGGGCTGCTCTGGTCTGAATGTTTGTGTGCCCCTGAAATTCATATGTTGAAATCCTCACCCCCAGGATGATGGGATTAGGAAGAGGGGCTTTGGGGAGTCATTAGGTCAGGAGGGAGGATCCTTTATGAATGGGATTAGCACCTTTTAAAATAAATAGGCCTCAGGGCGTTTACTGACCCTTTCCAGCATGTGAGGACACAGACAGTAGGCACCATCTATGAAACAGAAAGCGGCCCTGGCCAGGTACTGAATCTGACAGCACTTGGATCTTGAACTTCTCGGCCCCCAGAACTGTGAGAAATAAATCTCTGCTGTTCATTTTATGGTATTTTGTTATAGCAACCCAAAAGGACTAAGACCTGCGCATAAAAAGCACTTCTTCCAGAAAGCCTTCACTGAGCATCCGTGTTCCCTGAGATGGCCCTCATCTCCACGCTCTGCCGCAGGAGCCTGAGAGGACCTGATTACAGCACACCACCATGTGTTCCTGGGTCTGTTTCTGCATTCTGCCCAACAGCATCACAGCAGCAGCCGTACTTTACACGTCTCTGTTTCTCTTGTGCTTAGCATGGTGACAGACACATCTGGCTGGGAAATAATGAACTAGAGCCTGTACATTTATTCAAATTACCGTATACCACGTTATTTTCTTTTTTCTGCTCTAATTCCTCTACTTTAACCCCAGTTTCTTACTGATAAATTAAATGAACATTAGCAGTAAAGACTGGCCTTACATTTGGAGGATTAAATGTTATACTTGGACTGTTCTAGGAGTTGTTCTGAGCTATCACTGGAGTGAGTTCAGTATATGCCCAAACAAGAAAGGAGAAAAGGAAGAACAAAATGACACCTTAAAATAAAACCAAGAAGGTACCAAACTTTTTGGATCCTGTCTTCAGTTTTATTCACCTCCTAGACCTCTTCAAGGAATTTATTTAAAGTATATGTAAGCAAACACAAAGCTAACTTAATTTTAGTTCTTTGAGAAAGCAATGAATTAAAATCCCTGCCAGAGATAAAGAATCAAGACGAGCTGAGTCGCTGTTTTGGCTTTGAAGCAGGGCAAGGCGGTTTCTCCCCATGGACATGAGTGCATTGAAGAACTGAAGCTTGCACACCACTTCCACGATCTCCAAAGGACCTTGGTTCCCACACGACCCAGAGCTGTGTCAGCCAGCAAAGGGCGGCAACCACAAATACAAAAATTGAAAACACAATGAAAAGAAGAAGAAGAAAAAGGAAAAGCATTAAACACAAAAACCATCTGTGCCTCTGCTCCACGCTGGCTTATTTTTCCAATACCTCACATACTTCAAATACTTCAGGACGACTCCTACGTTTGAGTAGAAGAAAAGAAAAATAACAAAATTCAATATTTTATTAAGCAGATTATCTATATTGACATGAAAAATTGGATCCTCTTTTTGAAAGACAAATATATCTCATGTTTGTTTTTGGAAGCTTCTTGTGTCTGCCTCTTTGGCCAGAGGACTGTCTTTCCCACGTTATTCTTCCGAGCTGAGCGGGAACGTGCATCCGCCCTCAGGTAGCCTAGTGGGGGTTCCTCCACGCTGTCTATGTCACGGGCTGTCCTAGTACATCTCAGCTGTGGTCACAAGATACCATAAAGCCAGGAGCTTATAAATAATGCAAATGTGCTTCTGACAGTTCTAAAGGCCGGTAAGTTCAAAGATCAAGGCAGATTCGGTGTCTGGGAAGGCCTGGTTTCTGGCTCACGGACCACATCTTCTTGCTGTGCTTTCACATAGCAGAAGGGGTGAGAGAGAGCTCCCCAAGCTCCACCCTCATGACCTAATCACCTCCCAAAGACCCCACCTTGTAATCCTGTTGCCTTGGGCGTTAGGATTTCAACATATGAATTTTGAGGACACATAAACACTCAGATCTTAGCACAGGGTAAGATTGAGAAAAGGAAAAGAAACGAAGCAAAATTGCCAGTAGGCCTTTTAAAAAACTTCTTTTACAGCACATGTAAGTCATAGTGCTGACAAGGAATTTTAAATAGACGCCAGGTATCTATTTTCCTCCTTAAAAGTAATCCCTGTCTCTAAATGCCTCATTTGTTGAGTATACTTTTTAAATTTAAATAATCTTTAGTACAATTTTTCCCTTGATTGCAGGGTTTGAAGATGAGAAATTGAGCAGGTCGATGCAGGTGGAACTTAGCAGACAGACCATTATTTCCTTGTATAAACTCATGTCATCATCTCTTCAATCAGAAGGTAGTTGCAAAGGCATTGAATAGATTTTATAATTAGGAGTTTTATTTCATGGGGTGTAAGGTTTTGTAAAACTTTCAAGAGACTCTTTTACACCCTTACTCTTCATTAAAATGAGTTTTTCTAGGAAATTTTATTTGAAAACATGTGTTTCTAAGTAGATGCTTGTACTGTGCAAACAATTATGACCTTCATTCAAAAGCAATCCTTGACCTTCTTGTACAACTACCAGACAAATAAAATAAGATAAACATTGCCAATGCAGTACAAACTTTCTGTTTATCTGGAAGCAAATGGAACTAAGAGATTGTGTGTTTAAAGTTCAGTTCTACACTTTTGGAAGCCCTGATCTTTGAAGTTGTTCTGTATTGCTTCCTTGGAAACCTTCAGTCACTTGAGTGAACATAATACAGCTTCCTCCACACAGGAACCTTCCCAAAGAGCAGTGGTAGAAAACTCTTACTGGATCTCCCAAAATAGATTTCTTTCTCCTTACTCAAAAGAATTCACTATGCAATTCAACTCTGTATCATATAATATTTTACATGGGGATATAATGTTGATAACTAAAGATACTTGTATGCTTAAGCTGGGTGCTCTTATGGTCTTCCTTCTTGGGATTAAAGGCAGTAGCTATTGCCATCACGTATCTGCCACTGTTGGCTTTTCCATGCATTTCTCTCAGGAGCTCTTCAAAACCTTGTATATAAGTGGGCCATGGTGTCTGGAGCTTCTAAGGACCCTGCTGGTTGCTCCTGTTCTTGAAGTTCCATTCCCATACCCATGGCTCCAGAGTGTGGCTTCCAAGTGTCCTAACAATCTTTCTTTTCTTTTCTTTTCTTTTTTTTTTTTAGGAATAGTTTTCATGATTCAACTTATTGGAATAAACAAACAGAAAGCTACTCGACAAAAACTTCCCATTCTGAAGGTACAGAGAGCATTTCTCCACTGCTGTTTGAGCAATATTGCATCTTGTCATCCATCTCATGACGACTTAGAAGTCACCATTGCTGATTCCAGTACAAAAAAAAAGGAATAATCTAAATGTGAAGAAAATCTATAGCTACTGAATTTGCACTTACATCATGTTAATGGAACATATTATTCAGCAAGCCTGAGTTCTCTGCATAAACATAGTTCTTTTTAGTTCATGTTCTGAGTACTTCTGCAAACAGTGTATTTGAATGCTTAGTGTTTCTTAAACTACAAAATGTTTTACTCTCTTTGTTCTTTTTGTTCAACTCTTATATGCTAGCTGCTCAGAGTTAACCCAAACGATCTTTGTATTCTGACCTGTAACTGTAAGAGACAAAGAAAAGAGTAGTGATTTCGGCTTCTCAGAATGTTAGATTTGTATTTAATTAGCTTTCTATAAAGAGTGCTGATAACTAGGATTTGTGCTTCACTTGTAGATGTTATCCTTCTTTAGTAGCAATAGCTGTTTAGCATTGTCATATGTGAAAGAAATGATCTAACATCATCAAGCATGTGGAAGGAGGTAGCAAGTGGCAGAGAGTTTGCAAGGACGAGTGTCATTGGTCGTGACAGGATGCTGGATTTTTTGCTAAGTTTAGAATCCCCTTAGGCGTATTGAGGTTCAAGTACCATTAACTCTTGGCAAAATTCTCCTTCCTAATTCGAAGAAGAAAGGATTACTAAAGCTCATAAAAAGGCTTCTCAAATTTCAAATAGCTTTTAAAAAACATTTAATGAGTTAATAGTAATTGAATCAGAAACACATGGATGAAATTTTTCTTGAAATTCATAAGGGTTTAATATTAAGAGAGAGGTAATTCAGTAAAACCACCAAAGACTAGTCAATCTCAATTTTTTTAAGATCAACTTGTAACACCTGTAAATCTTCATCATCACTCACTTTTCTTTGTCCAAAGAGTTTTGTGGTTTGGGTGGTATTGTGTTGTCTATAATTCTACCGATTC
Source organism: Piliocolobus tephrosceles (assembly GCF_002776525.5). Classification (NCBI taxonomy): domain Eukaryota; kingdom Metazoa; phylum Chordata; class Mammalia; order Primates; family Cercopithecidae; genus Piliocolobus; species Piliocolobus tephrosceles. The sequence goes on from NC_045455.1 coordinate 92,526,583, forward strand.
TATCAGTCAATGGAAGAATTCATTACAGCTGCTGCATATATCACAAGATTGATCTACTTATCTATATGCAATTTAACTATGTATTACCTTCTCTAGAACTGGTTTTTCAACCTGTTCAACCAATATGGACATTTTAAAACAAATCTAATCACACGCAGATTCACAATATAGTTGGATGGGGAGCAGGAAAAATAGGGTCTTCATTCCTACCTACAGTAGCTCTTAAGCTACCCCTTAAGCATCTCTGTAGAATTATGGAATACAATTTACATGTATTTGATCTAGAATTTTGTCAAGAATAAGGAAACATACAAAATAAAGGGGGGGGGGCTGACTTCTAAGAAGCTAAAATGAACATTACAGAGTCTGTGAAATTATTTTAAAATTCCTTGATCAGAACCTTTATGTTCTTGCTTTATGAATAATTCTCACAAGCTTTGATACTTAGTCTTTATATCCACAGAAGATTGGCAGTAACAAATTGGGAGAAATACAATCTAGGAAGGATTGATGAAAGGAGAGAGGAAAAGAAAAATCTAGACAATTTTTTAAAATGTTTAGCAAGTCTCTCTTTTTAGCTTTGGGAGAAATATCCGATTACCTCGTATATTTTCAGAATATCAGTGCCTCAGATGCAATATATTAAGTGGCATGCATAATTAAGACCTTAATATTTATATTCATTAATACCCTAGAGCCATAGCAACTGGCGTTGCACCATCAGCCTTTATTAAAAGTGTACAAAGCCTTTCTTGTAGGCTCCCAAGAAACAGTAAGTATGCAATGATGCAACCTGTGCTATTGCTACAGGCCCCCTCTACCTCTTTTGTGCACATTTCTTCTAAAGCTTAGTTAACATAAAGTGGCTGGGAGGCCTAGTCAGTAGGGGCAGAAATACCTGGCTCTCTGTGGTTCTGTGGGGCTGCGGTAAGAGCCAGTACAGTTTTGGGACAGCATTCATTCCAATAACTAGGTAACTCACAGACAATCCATAGAACTCAATTACATCTATGTTTTCAGACACAGTGAATTCTTTTTGGAAATGTGGCAGCAATGTGTTAGGCTTATTCCTGGCTGGAGTCAGATGCAAGAGTCAGAGTGACAGGAAATGTGAATACAGAAAGAAATACCAAATTCCTTCGGGGAAAAAAAAAAGCGGGTATATTATCCCAGCACAGAATCAGGTCTAGGTGGAACCTTCAAAGACCTGTGGAAGTGACTAATAGTAACAACTTGGACTTGTACAGATTAAACCTCAGAAACCACAATACAGTCCATGCCTTGCTTCCCAACACCACAAGAAAGGATTCTTGTTAGTGAAAAAATTATAAAATGATATTTAGGATTCTTTTATTTAGATGTGTGGAAAAGAGATTCCCAGAGCCTAATTTAAATAAAAATATTTGTTACAGGCCGGACATCGTGGCTCACACCTGTGATCCCAGCACTTCGGGAGGCTGAGGTGGGCGGATCACGAGGTCAAGGGATTGAGACCATCCTGGCCAACAGGGTGAAATCCCGTCTCTACTAATATTTTTACAAATACAAAATACAAAATATTTACAAATACAAAAATTAGCTGGGCATGGTGGTGTGCGTCTGCAGTCCCCACTACTCTGGAGGCTGAGGCAGCAGAGCTGCTTGAACCCGGGAGGTGGAGGTTGCAGTGAGCTGAGATCACGCCATTGCACTCCAGCCAGGTGACAAAGTGAGACCCCGTAAAAAAAAAAAAAAAAAAATTCTTTTTAGAATATTTGCATTCTGATGATGAATGTTACCAAGAAAGCCTATGTCAGAAAGAAGTTCCAAGTAATCAAAGGGCTCTGAAAAGTATTCACCCAGGGCTTGACCTTTTACAATCATTTAAAATTGAACCCTAAAATACAAGGGCACAAATGTAAAAGTGATGCCAAGGTAATTCATTCCTTGTCCAAAACTCATTTTGTAGCAGAAATAGAGCTATTTCTATGGATTTGAAGATTTTGCATAATAACTGTTGCAAATGTGATGTTAGTATTTCATTCCCTTAAAACCCTCACACCTATCAAAGAGCCCTGCCAGTTTCCATCCAAGCACAACAACGACCTAACTCTCCTTGAAGCTAAGCCAAGATCTGGTCTTCTGAGTTGAACGTCCACGTCAGCAGTGCTGCCAAATGTCCTGAGCCCTGGAACCTCCCTCAGATGCATCTTGACTGCTCCTGGATGTGGTTCTACAGTCCCGTTCCACGGGAGGAAGCATATTCTTCTGGGGCCTGAAGCACCATTCCCCTCCACCCTTTAGAGAGCTGGGTGTACAAAACATGTTATTTTGCTCCACTGTACCTTCAGCTTGGCAATAATAGGAGAAAAGCTGTGATTCTGATGTTGAAAAGCAAAAGATTGATTTGTGACTCATGCAATACAAAAGAAAGAAGGCTGAAGGAAAATGGCTTTGAAGACATGATGTACTGACATACTGAACTACCATGGGGAGGGTGAGCAAGAGGTTTTGTGCAGTAAAAAAAAAAATACATTTATTTTCTGTAGTTTTCAATTTCAACAAAGTCTTGAGAAAAATACCAGATACTCATAGTGGAGATTTTCACATGAGCAACCAGCAGTTCACTCTCTCATGGTTGAGTGCTGTACTATGCATATTGACAAAAGTTTTTACACATTCAACACGTTGCTTTGGTGGGAGTAAAATGGCAGACTGCAAGACAATTTTCAAATAAAAAATACATATCTTGGCTGGGCGCGGTGGCTCAAGCCTGTAATCCCAGCACTTTGGGAGGCCGAGATGGGCGGATCACGAGGTCAGGAGATCGAGACCATCCTGGCTAACATGGTGAAACCCCGTCTCTACTAAAAATACAAAAAACTAGCCGGGCGAGGTGGCGGCGCCTGTAGTCCCAGCTACTCGGGAGGCTGAGGCGGGAGAATGGCGGGAACCCGGGAGGCGGAGCTTGCAGTGAGCTGAGATCTGGCCACTGCACTCCAGCCTGGGCGACAGAGCCCGACTCCCCCTCCTAAAAAAAAAAAAAAAAAAAAATACATATCTTTTTTTTTAAATTGTGTTAGGCTAAATCTTTATGTAATAGAAAAACTCATGTTCTAATATTCTGAAAGCCCCAATAACTTTTTATGAGGAAACCTGAGAATAGTATGCGGAAGTAAAGCGCTTGGGTACAAGTCACAAGCACTGTCTGTGCGCTGCGCTGAAGAGGAGAATGTTTGCCTCCTGTGACAGCCAGAGACGGAACAGACCGAAAGCAGCATAATTTTCTGTCTGTTTCAAAACACTCTAGTGTCCAGGTAGAAGCCCATCCATTCTGTATTGAGGCTCCATCTACAGACTGTGTGCAGACCCCACCAACACTTGAAAAAATCATTCAGCATCCCTCACAACCAGAGCCAGAGCCGTGTGCGTGTGTGTGTGTGTGCATTTTTACTAAAGTAAGGTGTGCTCATATTTAAAAATAAAATAGTACTTAGCACTTAAAATTGAAAACAAGAATGTCCTGCTTCATGCACACCCCACCCAGCTCCACTTCCAAATAGGCAACCACTATTCACTAGCTTGGCAGTTTCCCCTGGCAGTGACTCCATTTCTCTGAAAATATGAATTTTTATCCCTCAATCTTCATTAATGCATTATACCCATTCCCTATTGGCTTACTTTAATGGCCCGAGAGAATTTAACTTAACTAAGCTCCTAACAAACTTCTACTTCTATTTTAAGTTCCCTGTCTTTGTAACTTTAGATAACACATGTGTGCCTCGTCTCCTTTTTTTTTTTTCTCTAAGTCTCTCTGTGGTACACTTTCAGCAATCACTTGAACCCCTAACAACTGAACGGTAAATAAAGGCTCTAGTGTCTCCAGGTGTGAAGCCGCTCTAGTCTCTCCAGGTGTGAAGCCGTTCAAAAGTGAGGCCCAGGCAGTGTGAATCTGTTTTCTGAATCGTATCAGCCCTGCAATGCATAGCAAATAAACTCGTGATGTGGCTGCCAACCTTTAATTTGTAAAGAGAAGAAACTATTTTGTGACAAGCCACACCTTACTGCCAAGGGACAGGGCGATGTGCTGTCCACCTGGGCAGCCAGGTGCCTAGCTTTTTAAAAGCCATGGTGTCTATTCATGGAAGAACGGAGCAGTGACAAGTTTTCGCCACCTTCCCTTCCCGCTCTCTTGAGTCACCTTGGACCATCTATAGACACTTCTTCATGTCAGAAAATCCTTACTTATATTCTTAAAGAAAAAGAAAGAAAGCTCTCCATCAACTCCGTGTGGTTCTTTTGATTTCAGCTAATCACAACAAGTGGCATTCTTCTTCCCATGACAGCTTTATTTGATAACAACATTATGCTCTCTCGCCCTCACGAGGTTCTCTGGTTCTTTAAAAGCCTGAGTCATTTGGAAATGATCTGTGCTGCCCAAGTCATCCCTGTTGCTGTCCTCTGGACAGATCTCATCTGTCTACGCCTCTTTAATAAGTGTGTGGGTTATGAAGTGGCTTCTGGACAAAACCCTGGCATTAACCAATTGTATGGTCTTGGCGTGTCACTCAAGCTCTCTGATCTGTGGTTTCTTTGTTTATAATATGATTGCTTTTTTAATGTCCAACAGCAACATAAAAATCAGAGAACTATAGAATCTTAAATGGGGAAAAATACCAAAAGTCTTAAAATTCCATCTCTTTCCAAATGCAGAAATACTTTCCCAGTATCCCTGGAACGTGTCAGCTAGTTCCTGAACTCTTGTAGTAACGAAATTGAAAATGATACTTCAAGTGTGGTCTGACTTGGGCAAAGAACAGTGGCATTCTTAACACCCTTGACCTTGACACTGTCTTATTTAAAAAAAGTTTGTACTATCTTCGTATGTATTTTTTGGCTAATGTATCATGCTTTGGCTCATTTGGTACTCGTGGTCACAGATAATCATGAGAATTATGCACACACACACACACACACACACACACACACACACACACCCTTTTTACCACATTCTGAACTTAATCTGTTTTTCTCCAATGCAACTGCCTGATTTTTGTTTTCTAAATGGTTTGTTGCTTTTGTTGATGTTTTTCTCTGATCAAACAAGTAATTCAGGCCTATAGAAAAAAAATTTGAAAGGTCAAATATGATTCGAAAAGTTAACTATCATTGTAACCCAGAACATTGTTACATTCTGTTGGATGTCACTTCAGACTTTTTTCCTCTCTGTCTGTATGTCTGTCTGCCAATGCTCACATATTTACACACACACGCACACCAAATCATGGTACATTTGATTTGGGTAAGAGAAAAGCCCACTAAAATCAATTGATCTGAATGACTAAGGGGATTGGGGGTCTGTGTGGATCTGAGGCCACAGGCAGGGTAGGTTAAAGGTTTACTGATGCCGCGGCTTAGCGATGCCAAGTGTCCCCGCTCTATTCTACTTCCTGTGGCATCGGCTTCATCCAAGCCTGTCTCTCTGTGTTTTTTAATGGTATCAGGATTGGTCCTGAGCACTGGTGGGGCACACTCATACTCAAGGAGAGGAACGGAGAGTCATTTATGGCAGTTATCTTACGAGAGCAAGAATTGTCATTATCACAAGTTCTTAGCAAGCATATTTCCTCATCTCACTCCTTGAAAGGACTTACTTTTCACCTCTGAATCCACAGTTGTAGCCACGTGATGGGGTTACACTGATACCAGTTTAGGCCTTAATCAGCCACCCACCCCTGAGACCAGAGGTGGAGTTAGCTCCTTCTAAAACTCACAGGCTTGAGTGGACCATCTATAAATTGCTAGACAAAATTTACTCTCTCTCTATATATGAGACATATACATATATATATGAGACATTGTGGTTGCTACACCAGGATCTATTTTCCTTCCCTTAGTAAATTTAAAGGGTGATATATATATACACACACACACACATATATACACACATATACATACATACACATACATATGTGTGTATATATATGTATGTATATGTGTGTATATATGTGTGTGTATATATATGTGTGTGTGTATATATATGTCACCCTTTAAAATACATAGGGGGATGATGGGTGAGAGGAGAGGTGAATGGATGGATGAACAAATAGGCAAATGAACAGACATGTGGATAGATTGGCACAGAAGATCAAATTAAACCATATTGCTCTACAACCTGCTTTTTAGTAACCGTATTCCATAAATACTTTGTATGTTAATCCTCATTCTTATATCATTTTAAATGATAAATAATATCCTGATATAATGACTAATGATTTGAATCATTTCCTATTATTGAACAATAAATGTTTAAAGCGATGGAGATGGTGATTACCCTGATCTCATCATTAAGTATCATGTACATGCACTGAAACATTACACTGTACCCCATAAATAGGTACAATTATAATGTCAACTATAAATATTCAAATTCATTAATTTAAAAAATTTCAGCCAAGCAGGCTCTATGCAGATCATAAATAAACAATACAGAGCAAAATAAACGTGGTCCCCTCTCTACACACAGCACATAGCTTAGTAGAGGGAGACAGATCATCAACAGATGAACAAATAGGTAATTACAGACTTAGAAATATGCTATAAAGGCCATGCTTAGGTAAAACATTAATGAAGGGCTGTGCATGGATCCTATTTAGGTGAAATATAAGGGGAAGCACATGTGAAGGACAAGGGGCAAGGTATCCCAGGTAGAAAGAACACCATATGCAAGCTCTAAGTCAGGAAAAGTTGGTCAAGAGTCTGCAAAGGTCAGTGTAGTGAGGATAGAGGATAGAGTGTGGGAATGAAGGGGTAAGCCGAGGCAAGTGTAGAAGAATAAGCAAGACATCATAAGCAACAGTCTGAGATGAGATTTAACTCCAGGAAAATGCAGTTAGTGCAGCACTTTAAGTCAGAGAATGGTAGAATGATATTTAATCAAGAAAAGTTTGACTCCATGTGGTATATTGACCTTGAAAGGGGTTAGGGGTCAGGCCAAGAGAAAAGAAGACATCTGATAATAATGGCTCAGATTTAGGTAGAAGCACTGAATACAGAAAACATGGGGTGGGTTCAAAGCATGTTCAGAAGACTCACTATGCAGAATTTACCATAAACTGAATGTGAAAGTTGAAGATTGTGACATCATTTAAACAGATAAGAAAGATTCTCTAAGTTAAATCTCATCTCAGACTATGGCTTATGATGTCTTGCTTATTCTTGCAACAGGATTGGAAGGGTGGGATGGGAAGCTCAGTTTTGAGGGTGTCGAGGTAGATGAGATATGAAGAAAATCCTGGACTTAACACACCAATATGGAGCTCTCAGCAGGCAGAGGGTATAAGAGCCGAGAGGAGGAGTGCAGACATCCAGCTGAAGTCTGAGAGAGAAAGTAATGGGGACACAGACAATCCTGGGGAATCTGATTTTTATTAGAAACCCAAAGGAAAAGCTCCTGAGAAGCACTCACTGGAGCTCAGAGGTAAGGCTAACAAAGGTGGGGAAAGCTATGGTGTCATGAAAGCCAGTATTCTGAGGAAGAGCATAACCACCTGTGTGGGATGCTGAGAAGTGAGGCAGTGGGAGGAGGACCAGGGCGCCCATTGGATGGGCCACTGGAAGTAATAGGCAACCTTGACAATGGCAAGTCAGTGGGGTGAAGGATGACTTTGGAGAAGTTCCTAAAACCATCAGAGCTCTGCCTATAACACTTTTGGGTATAGACAATTTAGGGAATGGATGATCCAGGGCAAGTATTACTGAGCATGCTCTCAGGTCAAACAAACAAGAATCAGAGATTTGTGTTTTTGTATTTAGACAGACTTGTGTGACTTCCTTTGTGGATGTGTAAAGCAGTAGGTGATGGTGGAAAGAACATTGGCTTTGGGGTCAAAGGATGAACCATGCCAGAGCCACACAAGAGCCCAGGATTTGTGTTAAACTTTGATTTGGGAGCAAGGAATGAGTCTGAAGCCCACAACTAATTTCATGAGAGATTTTGTGAGATCCTGAACACAGGCCGACCCACCTTGGGACACAGGCAACCACATAAGGAGGAGGGTACCATGGGCCATGCCACCTCTGCTCAGAAACTCCTATCCCATTCTCACATCCTGATGAACATGGCTTTGTGGCTTTTAGGAGATGCCAACATGGTGTGAGGGCACCATTGCTAGTGGCAGCAGTGATGCTTCTGTTAGAACTAAAGCAGGAGAGAATAACCAGGGCATATATCGCAGAGCGCTACAGTCGGCAGAATGGCCCTTGAGCTACACGCTGATCCTCTCTTTGGAGAGTCCAGAAATTGTTGGAAGTGGGAGGAATGGAACTAGATTGGAGGATTGGAAGGTCTGTTTGAGAACATGTTAAGTTGTTACACAGGCTGATGAGGCATGCCTACCTTTTATTCATTTTAACTACTGAAATGCCAAAGTAAGGAGCAGAGCAAAATTTTGACATTCATACATGTCTTAGTTCATTCTAGCTACTGTAATGACATATCATAAAGTGGGTGGCTTATAACAACATAAATTTATTTCTCATGGTTCTGCAGGCTTGCACGTCCAAGATCAAGGTGCCAGCCTGAGTAAATGAAAAGGTAAAGATAGGCTACCCAGGCAAAAGGAACTTGCTAGGCAATGGTACAAAGACATGGCCAAATGTAGAATGTTCTGGGAAAGGTTAGTTGTTCAGTGTTGCTGAAATTGAAGGTGCACAGAAGGGAAGAAATAGAAGGAGATAACTCTGGAGCAGCAAGTTTGAGCCCCACGGCAAAGGGCTTTGTGAAGCATTTGTTCAAAGCAGTGAGAGTCATTGGAAGTTTGTTTTGTTTCTCCTAAGCCAGAGGGGTGATAACATCTTACGTGAACTTTAGGAAGATCTCTCTGCAGCTGTGTGGGGGATGGGTCAGCTTTTCCCCAGTCTAGAATGAGACAGTGAGGTTACGTGTTCCAGGAGGGGCATGGGCTATGGAGTCACTAAAGAGTGCACCTATTTGTCAGGTGCACCAGCATTATTTCCTAAATATATTGCCAAACATTTAACAGGAAACTTTTATCTCTAAAGAATGTTTGCCCATCACACATCATAGAGGGATGACAAAGCTATAGGTCGTGGACCTGGTGGGAACCGGCAGGAGCTGACTGAATCATGGGGGGCAGATTCCCCCACGGTATTCTCATGATAGTAAGTTCTCACTAGATCTGATGGTCTTATAAGCAGTGGTTTCCCCTTCTTTTCTCTCTCCTGCTGCCTTGTGAAGAAGGTGACTGCTTCCCCTTCCACCATGATTGTAAGTTTCCTGAGGCCTCCCCAGCCATGCGGAACTGTGAGTCAATTAAACCTCTTTCCTTTATAAATTACAATAGTCTCAGGTAGTTCTTTATAGCAATATGAAAACAGATTAATATGGTAAATTGGTACCACAGAGAGTGGGGTACTGCTATAAAGATAACCTGAAAATGTGGAAGTCACTGTGGAACTGGGTAATGGGCAGAGATTGGAATAGTTTGGGGGGCTCAGAAGAAGACAGGAAGATGTGGGAAAGCATGGAACTTCCTGGAAAATTGTTGCATGGTTTTGACCAAAATGCTGGTAATGATGTGAACAATGACATCCAGAATGAGATGGTCTCAGATGGAGATGAAGAACTTCTTGGGAACTAGAGCAAAGGTCGCTCTTGCTATGCTTTAGCAAAGAGACTGGTGGCATTTTGGCTCCGACCTAGAGATCTGTGGAACTTTGAACTTGGGAGAGGTCATCTGAAATAGAAACTTATGTTTAAAAGAGAAGCAGCCATAAAGGTTTGGAAAATTTGCAGCCTGACAATGTGATAGAAGAGAAAAACTCATTTTCTGAGAAGAAATTCAAGCCACTGCAGAAATCTGTATCAGTAATGAGGAACCAAATGCTAATCACCAAGACGATGGGAAAAAATGTCTTCAGGGCCTGTCAGAGATCTTGGCAGCAGCCCCTCTCATCACAGGCCTAGAGGCCCAGGAGGAAAAAATAGTTTTGTGGGCCTGGCCCAGGGTCCTGCTGCTCTGTTCAGCCTCAGGACTTGGTGCTCCATGTCCCAGACACTCCAGCTACAGCCATGACTGAAAGGGGCCAAAGTACAGCTTGGGCCATTGCTTCAGAGGGTGTAAGCCCTAAGCCTTGGCAACTTCCACACGGTGTTGGGCCTGTTCCACCAGCCGGCTCCTTCTGTTCTCACCATCCATTTGTGTATTCGATGATCACCAGCTGATTACCTGCCGTGTGCTATACAGAGGGCCTGGAATTCCCTTAAGGTGTGAAACACTTGGGTGATGACTGCATGGCTGAGTTGTACATACGTTGGCCTATAAAGACAAGAAGGCCTTGCGTTTTTCAAGAGCAGGCCTTCACCAGAAGTGACCAAGGGTTCAGGCTGAAGCTAAGTGGTCAACCAGATCAGCACAGTGGAAGTTACAGGGGACACGGGTGGGCAGCAGGAAGGAAAGACAGGCCAAAGAGGCTTCCCAGGGACAGGGAGTGGCCTGTGCAGACAGAGGGTCCCCAACCAGACCATGGTTTGCTCAGACAACTTTAAGTATTTGATACATCTGAAAGAAGGCCTGTATATGTGGGCGGAGCGAAGGCAGTGCTAAGAGATAAGAACAGACACATCACATCATCAACACCTCCTGGTCACGCTGAGAGACTAATGCATTACCCTGACGTGATAGAGAGTGCCTGCAGAATCCAAGCGGCCGAAGGCTTGATCAGCTTTGGGTCTTGTCAGCATCACTTTGATGGCTGTGGAGGAGACTGGCCTGAGGGAGGGAGACATTGGACATAGAGATGCAAAGAGAAATTCATTGAAGCCACTCGTGCTTCAAAACTCAATGACAAAGGAAATGAAGAAGAGGGGGCAGGTTTGCAAACATACTTAGGAAGCCAAATAATTGAAAGAATGGAACAAAGATTTTTACTGTGTCTGTTTAACTTATGACAAATTTTAAAAGGCAGGGATAAGCTCAATGATGGCATAAAATGTGCTTCAGGTAAATTGCCATCTTTCTTGATGTCTGCATATTATATTTTTTGCAACTGCCTTACCTCCTCCTACTTCAACACACCCAGTAAAAGTCTGCAATTACACACACATAAACACACACACACACACGCACACACACACACAATTACTTAGCCCTTTACCAACAAATATTCAGCAAACAGGAATAGTGAAGCCTTGGTTAGCGGTTCCCAATTGGACAAGTCATCAAAAAATACAGAAGCTCCAGCCCCGTCAAAGGTTCTGGTTCAGTCTATCTGCAGCAGCTCTCTACCTTCAGCACAGCCAGCAGTGATGCCCAAAATGCTGAACAGCTGGCTCTGGCATATCCCAGTGACATCGGTGGCTGAGATATCCCAGTGACAGCAGCGGGCTGAGGCACTGAAGCAGGGACCCTCAGCACCCTTGCACCTGCATCCTGTGTCAGGCATCTGTCGCCACTGAATTTTGGTGAGGGCTGGGTGACGCAGGGCCTGGGAGAGGAGGGGGAGCATCCAGTCACATCGAGGCTCAGAAGAGTGGCTGGTTACCAACCGCGATGGAGGGACTGTGATATTTAACCATCACTCCGCACCAAGGAATGTGGCCCGATTACCTGTGTTCAGCACTTCTGTGGAGTAAGAAGCTGTCCCCAGTCACAGTGACTCACATCAACAGTATTCCCTATTGGGGGGTTTGAACACCCACTGTTTGGGAGAGAGTATAGCATTATTTCCAAGAGCATGTGCAGGGAGTATAAGGCACTCTAAATGACCCTGATCTCTCTCCACCAAACCTCACCTACTGCCAACCCTCCAGAGTTCAGTAAGGACATCCAGCTCTGCAAACAACTATCCCCTTGAGTGCGGACACCTGCCCTTTCATCTCTGCAGATCTGTCCAACATTCTGAAAAGTGCTTGAATCCATGCATTTTCAGGCCATATACTTCCTAATAAAAGAGGATCCAGCAATCAAACCTGATAAGGTCAATTTGCCAGGACAGAATCACCCTTCGCGTGAGAGGACAAACTTGGACAGGGCCAGCAAAGAGGCACACTCATGTCAAGAGAGTTCAAGATGCCACGGCTAGCAGAGGTAGCCTGAGACCAGAAAGCAGGTACACAGACATGACATCAGATGGCGAGCAGGCTGGAGCCCCTGCTGGTGAGGAGGAAGCTGGTGATTCATTCTCTGCAGCTGCTTCTTGACCTTGCTTAACCTTCAGGCTGGTTCAGTGGGAACAGACCCTGACTCAGAGAGATTCCATTTTAGGGTTTCACCTTGGGTTGCCATGCCTTCTGCAGATGGTGGCTTTAGTACTTGACAGCAACAACCTGGAATTTTCTAAATGTTCGTTGTTTGTCTCAGTGTGGACAAAAGATGATATGTCTCTCCTGCTTTCACTGTATTTTTATGACTAGCACCATGATGTCACTGCATACTCATAAACAGCGAGTGATGATTTTAAAAACAAGTCTCACATAAAAAAACACCCCCTTTCTCTGGGGAGAGTATTTGTGTATTCCATTCTGGATGGAAGTAATTTCAGTGCAATCATTACAGGAACAGGCACCCCAGCTCTGGCAGCTGATTCAGGGTTCCTCCTGTGCCATTTGGGCTCCTTTGAATTCCCACTTCCCTGCTTGCTGTGCACAAGCCAAATGCCCTCTCAGAGCCACAGTGCCTTTCAGACTCAGGCACCCGGGACGGCAAGAGGCCCTCCTCTCACAGAAGGACGAAGGAGGAATGAAGCTTTCACTCCCTTCACTCCTCGTCCACCTGAGGACCACCCAAGAGGACCCACACACCTGCTGCGACAGCAGCATCGCACGTGGTCCACAGGGGAGCAAAGCAAATCCCACCTTTAGACTAAAACTGGATTACCCCGACACTGGCAGCCTGCAGTGTGTACATATGGTCCTTGCCTTCCAAGGACCTCCCTTTCCTTCCTCCCTTCTCACCTTTGTCATAAAGGGGACAGCAGAGAGGCTACCAGAGGGAATTCTAAGTTTCTATCTTTTTTAGAATACATATTTTATTTAGAATAGTTATAAATTTACAAAAAGAGTTGCAAAATTAATACCAAGAGTTCCCACCTGCCCCGTGCCCAGTTTTCCCTATTGTTAACACCTTATATACTACTATGGTATTTTGGTCACCACCAACGAATCAATACAGATCCTTATTATTAACGAAAGTCCGTACCTTATTCAGATGTCCTTGGCTTTCACCCAATGTCCTTTTCCTGTTCATGGATGGTATTCAGGATACTACACGACATTTATTCATCTCATCTTAGGCTCCTCTGGGCTGTGGCAGTTGCTGGGTCTGTCCATCTTTTTGGTGACCTTGACAGTTCTGAGGAGTACTGGTCAGGCACTTTGCACTCTGTGCCTCAGTTTGGGGTTTTCTGATCGTTTTCTCATTATCAGAATGGGGTTATGGGTTTGGGGGAGGAGATGCTCTTCTCACCACCACATCATGTGAGTATATACCACCAACGTAACGTGTCACTGTTGATGCTGCCCTTGGCCACGGGGCTGAGGTAGTGTTTCTCAACTTTATCCGCTGTGTGGCTGCTTTCCTCGCCTGTCCACACGCATTCCTCAGCAGAACAGCACCTGTATAGCTCACACTTGCAGGGTGAGATGTGATGCTCCACTTCCTGGAGGGAGAAGAGAATGTAAATTATACATTAAATGGAATGATTCTGCACAGGATTTGCATCTCTTCTTTCTGCGGTATTTATTTATTCAACCATTAATTGATAACAATATGGACACGTGGATATGGGTAATCAACTCTGGGTTATGATCTCACCCTGTGTTAGTTTTCGGTTGCTCAAATTGCTGTGTATTTGGCAATTTGGGCTCTTTCAGGTGGCTCTTGTGTCCCTTGGACATAACCCCCATCGTCGTCAGGTGGGTTTTTGGGGTGTTTTGTTTGTTTGTTTTAAATGCTGCCTTACTTACTGACACTACAAGATGCCCCAGGCTCATCCTCCTTTTTCTGCCTCAGCCCTAGAATCACCTATTTCTGCAAGGCGCTTGGGCTTCCTTTGTTGGAGAATAGTATTAGAAGCCATGATCTGGGCAGGAGCTGTGCTAATTGCTACTGGAGTGTTATTGCTTCTGGGTCCTCTCAGCTGACAGAGAAAGGAAACATATTCTCACCTATACACACTTTATTACATTGTATGTCCTTAATAACTATCAAATTTCCTCTAGGCTGAGAAGAATGGCCTGGGATGAGGTACAGAGTATATGGGCCAATAAACTAGTAACTGATAAATATTTCTACTAAACAGAGCCCACATATAGCTTTGTAAAGCAACTGTAGAGGTCCTCAGAAGTTTCAAGACTTGAAGTATTAAAGATGGAACCTTTGCATAAGTGACATGTCCTAAGAAGCATTCATCTTACGAATTTTGTCCCAAAGCTAACTGTTAGCTGCCGACTTCTATAGCTCTCTGTGCAAATGCGAGCTAGGTTATAATCCAGCTATATTTTAACGGTTTCTTTTTTTATGTTTTCTTCATCCATGTGGTTGTTAATGAATGAAAGTCAGACTTCAGGTGTATATCTTGTATTCTGAGCCGCTGGATCAAGTGCCTGATGCATTCTAAATAATCAATAGACATTAGGTGAATAAACAAGTGCATAAGTAAATGAACTGCTGAGTGAGTTATCATATCTAAACCAAGTAGGATATGTCATGAACAGAGTACTCTAGTTAATGGTACTTGGAAGTATGACTGTCACTTATAAATACCCTCAGACACTTATGCACCATGGTTTTAGAAGGCCTGGAGAAGATCCCAAATTATGGTTTTCCAGCCTTGGAGCTCACTTAGGGGCATATGAAACACAGATGACATTGCCATGCCAGTGCCACCTTTCTCCAGATTGCTCCCAGGGCCACTCTTACAGAGCCCGAGGGCTCTGACGATGGGAAAGCCCTGGCGTCTCATCCTCTCCATGCTGTCTTCCAAAGCTGTTCCTATTCTTCCATGATTGATGATGCAAGCAGTCACGTGAACTCTTCCCATCACAATTCCTCGGTTCATATTGCAAATGCCAACATCCAATTTCTATTTTATTTAAGAACCAAAGTAGTTTTGCAAGATTATATTACTTTCAAAGGCAATGGAATCACTTCGTTTTCCTATGTTTTCAAAATTATCTTAAGTAGTGTAATGGATCGACTCACACAGTGCCTTTCATCCCATTCCAGGTAACAGTGGATGGCAAATTATTGACCAGCGCTTTGAAACTGGGCTCCACAGTGAAGCAGCTTAACGTGTGGTTCATTCATCTTCCTCCAATTCTATCACTAGCCCCCTCCTAGCCAGTGTGGCTCTTTCTGCTGCTGAGCACCAGGCATTGAAAGTTTTCTCAGGCGGACGAAGGAGTGATGGGCTCTTTGTGGATGCTTGCGGTTCCAGCGGGCAGCTTTATGGCTTGTGCTCTGAGACGCTTGGATGGATTCTTTCTCTTTCCCCTGGGCCCACTGGTTACCGTATAATACATTGCTTTATTCCCTGTCCCAGCAGTCAAAATGTGGGGCTTTGGAGAAAAGCCAATCGTGCATGCTCTTATGACACTAATCCAAATATGTGTTTATTCAAGGGTGCAGTTGTGCAACCTTTGTGCCCTGAGGCTCCCTGGACAATTGTGGCAGGCTAAAAATGGTCTGATTGGCCTGCGTTTCTCACTGGAGAGCTAGGCTACAGAGTTCGTTTTGCTCATTACCGGCCTCTCTCCCAGCCCAGTCTGTAGCCCTCCTTAGGGCTGGGCTGCAGCTGCAAACAGTGTTTTTGTCTCCAGTGCCTTCTCTGAAAATAGTCGTCTTTGTTGTGACTGAGATATTTAGGTCTTCTTTCAGTAGCTCCCTTGTTTGATTGACTGATGGGCCTGTAAGTTATTTTTGAATCTGGGTTATTTCTATTTCTGATAGAAGTTGCTACAGGCTGCATAATTGCTCAACCCATCCTTTTTATTTGATAATCTATACTGAAAAAGTAAACTGTTTTGTTGTAAAGTCTATATATATATATATATATTTTTTTTTTTTTTTCAGAAATATTGATGGTCAGAACCCAACACTGGGCGTTTCCCCCAAACATAAATTACGTTGCTTAGAGGCATAACATGTCAACATCTTTGTGTCTAGTGCTTTCACGAGAATCTTTTTTAGGATTCTTTTTCTGGAGGAAAAAAATAAACAAAAACATATCAAATTCTCCTGTGTAAGTTATCTGTGAGGTCCACAAAAATGAAGGGATGCTGTCTGTCAATGCAGATGTTATCGGGAGGAATTGAAATTAATAACTACCTTGAATGTGGGGAACTGGTTGTCTCAATGACAAGAGTTTGATAAATTGAATTATTCACACTACACAGAAATTTAATTACAGATGGTACCTTAGGCATAATCTATAAAAAGAAGGTCATGAGAGTTTGGAGATAAGTGACTATGGAGCTAGGACAGAAAATATCAGATTTGTGCAAATTCAGCCAGGCAGTTTGCACGTGTAGTAAAAATTATAAATATATTCTGTGTTTTTAAATGTCAAATGTGTATTGTAAATTCAAGTAGTTTTATAATCTTTATTGAAATAGCATTTTTAAGTTATAAAAATGAACAAAAATCTAACTGGACAAGGAAGCGATCTAATGATTTACTAATTATTAAAGTAAGTGATTAAGAACAATGGTGCTGAAATTCTCAGTCACAAAATTGTCATCCCAATTGTCATTATAGTGGAGTGATTAATTCAAAACAATGCTGTTTTAATAAACAATAAATAAGTAAATAAGCCATCAATTTAGATTTTGCTCTTGGAATATAATATACATTTATAAAAGACAAACGGAATTTTTACCAAAATCTTTATTCATTCTACATAGCAAAGTATACTATGAAGCGAGGTGATATGGTGAGATAAATAATTACCAGGCTAGAAGTAGCATCTAGGTAGGACTTCATTAAAAATGCTTGCAAACTTAATATATTTCAATAAATTTTTCCTCAACCCATCTATCACTTTTATCTAATTGCCTACATACTCAGGGTATGAAGAAGACTTCATGAAATTATAGGTTAAATTTAGAGTAAAACTATAATCAATTTTGTTTGGCTTTGGTCTTGTATAGTTTATATTTATTTAATTTATTCAGAGTTCCTGACAATTAGTAAATGACTACTTCAACCTGTAATAAGAAACTCACTTTAGTCTTGCAACTAGCTGTTCAGAAATTTAAGTTACGTTACGTGTACTGGGAATAAGGAAAACAGGCATAATATGTCATTGTCTTACACAGTGAAAGCACTTTTTTTAAAATAAACTTTTAAAAAACTTCAGAATATTCTTAGTTGACAACAAAGTTGCAAAGACAGTACGGAGCCCTCATACATATACCTTGCATCCAGTTTTCCCTATAATTAATGTCATTCATTACTTATGGATGCTTGTCACAGCTAATGAAACAATATTCATATGTTATTATTAACCAAAGTTACGCTTTATTCATATAGCCTTGATTTTTCACCGAATGTCATCCTTCTGCCCCAGGATCCCATCCAGGATACTGCATGACATTTAGTTGTTAAGTCTCTGTAGGCCCCAGTACAATGTGACACTTTCTCAAACATCTCTTGTTTTTGATGACCTTGACATATTTTAGGAGTCCTGGTGTTTTGTACTATGCCCATTTTGGGGGGTTTGTCTGATCTTTTTCTTATGCTAAGACTGGGGCCATGTATTTTGGGAAGAAGACTGCGGAAGTGAAGTGCCCTTCTCCTTATATCAGATCAATAGTACATGCTGTCAATACGAATTATCACTGGCAAGGTTGACTCTGATCATCCGGCTCAGGCAGGATTTGTCAGGTTTTTTCCACTGAAGGTTTGTTCTTTCACTATTTCCATACTGTACTCATTGAAGAAATGGTTTCACTCTGCACAGCCCACATTTCAGGAATAGGGAGATACAGTCTGCTTCTTTAAGAGTATCTGTATAAAGTATTTGAGATTCTTCTGCACAGGATACTTGTCCACTTTCTCCTATTTATTTATTCTATCATTTATTTATGAGTACGGACTCATGGATATTTATGTTTTGAGTAATAATGCAATACCGTTACTTATTTTGTCAATCAAATTGGAACCAAAGTAGTTTATTTCGTAATTATTGGCTTATTTTTCTCAGTCAAAATCTTGTTTCCTAATCACTATTCACAAATTATTATTAATATTATTATTATTTGAGAAGGAGTCTCGCTCTGTTGCCCAGGCTGGATGCAGTTGCGAGATCTCAGCTCACTGCAAGCTTCGCCTCCTGGGTTCACGTCATTCTCCTGCCTCAGCCTCCCGAGTAGCTGGGACTACAGGTGCCCACCACTGCGCCCGGCTGATTTTTTGTATTTTGATTTTGTATTTTATATTTGTATTTTGTATTTTTTTGTATTTTGTATTAGTAGAGACAGGGTTTCACCGTGTTAGCCAGTCTCTATCTCCTGACCTCGTGATCCACCTGCCTCAGCCTCCCAAAGTGCTGGGATTACAGGCGTGAGCCACCGCGCCCGGCCTTTTTTTTTTTTTTTTTTTTTTTTGAGACGGAGTCTCACTGTTTCTGAGGCTGGAGTGCACTGGCGCAATCTCGTCTCACTGCAACCTCTGCCTCCTGGGTTCAAGCGATTCTCCAGCCTCAGCCTCCTGAGTAGCATGCCACCACGCCTGGCTAATTTTTTGTTGTTGTTGTGTTGTATTTTTAGTAGAGATGGGGTTTCACCATGTTGGTCAGGCTGGTCTCAAACTCCTTACCTCGTGATCCACCTGCCTCAGTCTCCCAAAGTGCTGGGATTACAGGCATGAGACACCCAGCCCACAAAAAAATTTTAATGACATTTAAAAAAACTAATCAGAATTCACTGTTTATTAATTTTGTTATAGTTTTCTTCCAGAACCTATGCACAGTGCTAAGTAAAAATTACAAGATCAATTAAATTTCTTTAGTGTTAAAATCTCTACCAAAAACATTCAAACATTAATTATGCTAAATATTTGTAATTTATGACTCTCTTTCATGTACTTCACAATTTATTCTTAGTTGTTCAAGAAGAAGTGTTTATCTGAAGCTTATTTATACGGCTAAAATTCTTAGGGGAAATCTCATGTTAAACTCTATCTATGTACCTCTAAACAAACAAGGTTAACTCCATAAAGAACAAAAAAGGTTTATAACAGATCTGTGTATTAGATAATAATCCTAATGACATTACTTAGGAGAAATTCCATTTTCAAGTATAACAGAATAGCTTGGGATAAGACCTATATACTCCTTACAAGACAAGCAAAATTTTAAAAATTGGATGAAATACACACAGATAAATCTGTGTAAAGCCTTGGAAGAGCTAATAAATCAGACACCACCGGGCATTAAGATCCCAGGGACGTGACACTGCTGCGGTGCTGGATGACGGACGTTCTGCAACATTTTTACTCTGGCAGCATTAGCTTTATCTAGACGAAGGGAAGGAGGTAAAAATGCAGGGTTTTCCCTGCCAGAGGACTGCCACTGAGTACACAGGAACCTGCAGAGACTCTCGTAGTCTGATGGAGCTCAGCTGGAAAGACAAATTTAGAAACTTGAAAGGCCAGCATGTCAGTGGGAAGGAGAGTAAAAAACTAAGCCTGCCACTGTTTGGGGGTTTTAAAAAATATATACTTTATTTTTAAGAGCAATTTTAGATTCACAGCAAAACTGAGCAGAAGATACATACATTTTCCATATATCCCCTGTGTATTTTTTTTTCCGTAAAGACATTTGAGGAATTCTGAAGCAGCAAGTTTAAGCAGAAGAGCACCTGTGAAAGGCAGAACAGGGCAGGTCTAGGAATTGCAGGAGAGACCTCACCAGGAGAAGAGGCCCCAGGAAATTCTCCAGGCTCTGAGTTGGACACCTTCAGCAGGTTCTGCCAAGAGTATGATCACATCAAAAGCAGACGAAAACTTAGGAGTCTGCAGTCCAGTTGAGAGTCAGTTTAATCTCAAATTGAGTTAAATTAAAATAATCTTTCCTTCCTTCAATTACCTTGCCAAGGAAACAGTGACTGTTCTCTGCAGGATGTAAAATAATTAGGAAACTATAAATATTTGTAAAGACACTGTTTGATATTTAACCAAAAATTTCTAGAAAATTTAAGAAAGAGAACCTTAGAACAAAATCTAAGGGGAAAATTAATGGAAAGAAATAGACCTACAGGTGATCTAAATATTGGAGTTGGAAACAAAGTTTTGCAAATATTTCTGGTTTTTAAAATAAAGGAAATAAAGAGAAAGATGGAGAAATAGATAAAGAATATAATAAAGGTTGCAATTTTAACAGAATATTGCTATCTGTAATAAGAATTGAGTAGAAATCCTAGAAATGAAAAGAAACAAAATAACTGAAATTAATAAATTGATAGCTTGGTTTATAAGAGAAAAGAGGATTCTGTAAGACAGATCAATAGAAAATTGATCTGAATCAGAGAGAGGAGCTGAATTAGAGAGAAAAACTGAATCAAAGAGAAGACCAAAAACACTAAAAATGAACAAAATAAAAGAGATGCATGAAATTTAATGAAATGTTTTGATACGCATAATTGCAGTTTCAGAAAGAGCAAAAGGAGAAAAATGAGACAAAAATAATATAAAAGCAGATAAACTGAGAATGTTGCCGAAGTGATTTATGACATCAACTTTCAGATTCAAGGAGTGTAGGCAACCTATATAGAAGAAATAGTAAGAAAGATACTGCAAGGCAGGTCTTAGTGAACACACTAGAAACCTAACACAAAGTGGAAAAAGTTTTAAAGCAGTCAGAAAAAAAGACACAACTTTTTTTACAGGAGCAACTAAAACTGCACAAAGACTTCCATTTCATCATGTAAACACAGTCAGTTATCTTTCAGTGCTGAAATAGCTTCTAATCTACAATTCTATATCCATCAAAAACCATTCAGAAATAGACACAAAATAAAGACATTTTAAGAAAAGCCATAACAGAGAAACGACACCTGCACTCAAATACTAAACTGAGTTTTTCAGGAAAAAGAAAAATGGCCTCAGATGGGAACACGGAAATGCAAGAAAGAATAAGGAATAATGAGAGAGTAACTACGTGGGTAAATATAAATACCTATGACCTATACAACAGTAATAAATGATAAGTCTTCTGGGGTTTAAAAAATAATAGAGTTAAGACACAAGATAACAGTAATGCAAAAGGGTCAGACAAAGGGAAAAGTTCTTAAACCCTGTTAGGTGGTAAAATGTCAGGGATCGCACGTCTCAGGGAATAGTAAGCTTGGAAAATCATAGGTAACCACCTAATAAAGGGGAAAATGAAAATTAATAAGTAGTTGATTCACACACTTGAAAAAGAGAAAAAGGAACAGCAATATGCAGATGGGTCACACAGAAAAATGAAAAGTAAGATGATGCACATAAAGCCAAATATATCAGCAACTGGATTAATTGTGAGTAGACTAAATATTACAATTAAAAGTCTAAGATTCTTAGAGTGGATAAAATAAACAATATCTAGCTATATCTGCTTATAGGAGAATCATTGTAATAGATGCATGCAAAAGTTTGCAAGTAAAGGAATAGAAAAAGGGTATACTATATAATCACTAACTAAAGGAAAGCTTGTGTCGCAATACGGTATCAGGCAAAGTAGAGTAATTACTGCTTCTTTAAGGCGAAAAGCAGTAATAGTGCCTAAACAGAGATAGAGAAGGATAGTTTATTGTGATAAACAGGAAAGTACAACAAATATAAATGTCTATGCACCAGTTAATATTTTAAATACGTAGAATATAATATAAATAGGCTATAAATTGTGTAAATAAAATTAATCACACAATAAATAAATATGAGGTAAAGATAAACGGAAGTAAGAGAAAGAGCTACAATCGCAGAGAGAGAATTTAACATCTGTCTCTCAGTAAGTAATAAAAGAAGGCAACCAAAAGACTGGCCAATATTAAATGACTCATTCTAATTGTAACATACAGAATACTACCAGGATACGACGACTAACAATAATGGAATAAAACTTCATTTCAACAGCATGTATAAATTTACCAAAACTGATATTAATACATTTTGAAATATTCAGATAAATCAGAGTATATGCTCTTCCCACATTGTAATTAAAACAGAAGTAAATAATGAAATGCTAAATATAATATATCCAACTACTCAGAGAGTAAGCTGGAAGCTTCCAAATAGCTCCTCTGTCAAGGTAGAATTAAAAATGAAAACAAGAGAACATTTTAACTGATGAAATATCTATCAAAATACACAGATTATACACAGATACTCTCTATATGCTGTATACAGAGTATATAGATAAAGCAAGCACTACTTAGAAGGAAGTATATAGAAGGAATATAGAAGAAAAAGAATAAAGATAGAAAATCAATAACCTAAGTTCCCATTTGAAGGTTAGGAAAGAGAATGCTGGCCAGGTGTGGTGGCTCATGCCTGTAATCCCAGCACTTTGAGAGGCTGAGGCGGGCAGATCACCTGAGGTCAGGAGTTTGAGACCAGCCTGGCTAACACAGTGAAACCCGGTCTCTACTAAAAATACAAAAAATTAGCCGGGCGTGGTGGCGGCGCCTGTAGTCCCAGCTACTCGGGAAGCTGAGGCAGGAGAATGGCCGGAACCCGGGAGGCAGAGCTTGCAGTGAGCCGAGATCGTGCCACTCACTCCAGCCTGGGGGCCAGAGCGAGACTCCATCTCAAAAAAAAAAAAAACAAAAAAAAAACATGTTGCACAACTTAATAAATACAATATTTGTCAATCATACCTCAATAAAGCTAAAAAAAAAAAAAAAAAAAAAAAACTTCCTGACACCAAGTTTCACTAATGATTCCTCCAAGCATTAAAAAGTAACAATGCCAATCTTATGCAAATTCTTCCAGAAAATAGAAAAAAAGGAAGTACTTATAAATGTGTTTTAGAAGCCTAGTTTAGCTGTGATGTAAAACCTAAAAAGGATATATAAGGCAAATAAATTATAAACCAACCTCTCTCATGAAACAGAAGCAAAATATCATAAGTAATATATTAGCAATATAAAAATGTATAATTCATTGCAACCACAATGAGGTTTACACCAGAAGGGCGAAAGTGTTTATATGTTCTAGTCACTCAGTGTAATTCACCATATTGTTAGAAAACGAAAAGAAAAATTTTAAGATAATCTCAGCATTTGAAGAATAATACATTTGATGAAATTCAATAGACAAATATTATGAAAACTTTTTAACAAACTACGATTAGAAATTTCCTTGATTTAAGGATGACTATCTAACATTTTTTTTTTGCACCAAATACTGAAATATGGAAAGCTTTCTTCAGAACAATGGGAACAAGACACAGATTCTCCTGCTAGCACGTCTATTCACCATGTTACAGGAGAGACAGTACGATATGTACCCTAGAACTTAAAGTATAATAAAAAAAAATACATTTTTAAAGATTTATTATAATAGGAAGAATAAAAAGACATCATTATTCAGAGTTAAGATGATGTTGTATACAGAAAATCCTCCCAAAATCTACAGCCAAACATTTAAATTAATAAGCAAATTTGGCAAAATTACTGGATAAATTGCCAGCATATTTTAATAAAAATAATTTTCAGTAATTTTTCTATTCTCAAGAATAGAAATTTTCTATTTCTTAAGAACAAATAGAAAATAAAATTTAAAAATATTATTTATTACAGTATAAAAATAAATACTTGGCTGGGTGCGGTGGCTCACGCCTGTAATCCCAGCACTTTGGGAGGCCAAGGTGGGCGGATCATGAGGTCAGGAGATCGAGACCATCCTGGCTAACACGGTGAAACCCCGTCTCTACTAAAAATACAAAAAAATTAGCCGAGTGTGGTGGCGGGAGCCTGAAGTCCCAGCTACTCGGGAGGCTGAGGCAGGAGAATGGCGGGAACCCGGGAGGCGGAGCTTGCTGTGAGCTGAGATCACGCCACTCACTCCAGCCTGGGCAACAGAGCGAGACTCCATCTCTAAATAAATAAATAAATACTTAAGAATAAACCTAGCAAACAATGTGGAGGACCTCCACAATGAAGCGAGCAAACATTATTAAGAGCACTTTTAAATGACGTCAATGGATCTGGAAGGGTACACCATGTTTGTGAATAGGAAGGCTCACTATTGGAAATACGTTCATTCTCTCTATATTAATACATAGATTCAGGTCAATTCCAATCTATATCACAGCAGATTTTGTGAAAATTTGCAAACTTAATCATAAAATTTACATGGAAATGCAAAGGCTCAGGATAACCAAGGCAGTTTTGAGGGAGAAAAACAAAACTGAAGGACTTACTTGGTTAAAATGAAAAAAAGACAGTGACAAGTGCTGACAAGAATTTAAATAATAGGAACTCATACTCTGTTGATGGGAGTGCAAATTGTAATAGCTTCTTTGCAAAACTGTTTGGTGGTATGTATTAAGTCTGAATATATATATGCATTTATATATATATAAATAAAAAGACATCATTATTCAGAGTTAAGATGATTATATATACAGAATATCCTCCCAAAATCTATAGCTAAATATTTTAATTAATGAGTAAATTTGGCAAAATTACTGGATAAACTGCCAGCATATTTCAATAAAAATAATTTTTTTACATCTCCAGAACAAATAGAAAATGAAATTAAAAAATATTATTTACTACAGTATAAAAATAAATACTTGGCCGGGTGCAGCGGCTCATGCCTGTAATCCCAGCACTTTGGGAGGCCGAGGTGGGCACATCACGAGGTCAGGAAATCGAGACTATCCTGGTTAAAACGGTGAAACCCCGTCTCTACTAAAAATACACATCCTCAATAAAAATGTTATTTAAAAAACAACATACCTATGTCCTGAATGGTATTACTTAGGTTGATGGGTGCAGCACACCAACATGGCACAAGTATACATGTGTAACAAACCTGCACGTTATGCACATGTACCCTAGAACTTAAAGTATAAAAAAAAAATATGTTATTGAATATATACATATATTCCTGAATATATATGTTTAAAGAAAACTCTTAAGACATTATGTTAAGTGAAAAAAAGTCAGACACAGAAAGACAGATAATGCATGATCTCACTTATATATGAAATCTAAACAAGTTAAATTCACAGGAAGAGAATAGAATGGTGGTTAGTAGGGGCTGGGAGTGGGAGAAATGGGGAGAAGTTGGTCAACAGGTACAGGAATTCAAGTTCTAGGATATGTTTTAGACTATGAATAACTGAAAGGCATACACATATTCATCAAAAGATATTTAAAAATTCATAGTGGCACTATCCATAATAGCCTAGAGTTGAAATCCCAACGCCCATCAGTAGACTATCAGATAGATAAATTGTGACATATTGATGGAATAAATACTATACAGTAATGAGTATGAATAAAGTATCGCTACATGTCAAAACATATCTGGATCTAAGAATATAATGTCGAAACAAAAGAGTCTATAATATAAAATTCTATTCTACCAAGTTATAAGACAGGTAAATTAATACATGGTGTTATAAACCATGATAGTGGTTATTTTCAGGAGCAGACAGAGGAATGGAGCATTAGGAGGGCTTCTTATGTGCAACTAATGTCTATTTTATGTATTGATCTGACCATTGGTACATAAACATTTATTTTCTAAAGCTTAATCTAGCTCTACACATCCTCAATAAAAATGTTATTTAAAAAATTATACATGGTAAATGGGATAGAAAAATCTGTCCTGCAGTAAGATGGACTATTTTGAATTAAAATACTGTGAAAAACATAAGCATCATGAGTGAATGCAATTAAAAGCATCGTTCTCGTTGACCAAGTACAACTCCATCCAGCCGTAATAAATGTTTCAGTAGCGGAGGTTGACCATAATAAGTACTTGTGCAGGCACAAAGCCAAACCCAGATAAGCCTCAGTAGGACTTGGTCCAAATTCTTAATTCAAAAATGCCGTATTCATTTTAAAAGCTAATTTTAGTCATCCTGTTAAATCTTTGTTACAGTGGGCTGCTCTATTCACTTTTCTCAGTATTTACTAATCCTTGAAAATAATTGAAAACAATTTTATAGAAGCATGAAATGAGTTTTCATGGATTTTAATCTACATGAAGTGGCTTTCAAAATTATATTTGATCCTGAGTAGATTATCTGTTTATGTTTTTTTCACTCTCTCCTATTACCTTAACTTTGCTGAGTCTCATATGTTGTTCACAAGCAGAGTTTTTTTTTTTTTTCAGAGTTTTATTAATTAACTGTTAAACTAACAACGTAAGTGAGAACATATCATTTTTTGTCAACAACTTCACTAAAAAGTATGTTAAAATGCTTATCCTGAAAAATTACTTCCATTTCTTGATAGACTAACATATGCCACTAATTTGTATAGAACTTGTTATTTTGATTACATAAAAATGGATGACTACATTATTCATGCCAAGATTCATATAATACAGAAACATTATATATACACACATGTCCATATATACATGTGATACACATACACATGTAATAATGCCCCCTCTCTTCAAATCTAATTTCAGTTTCCTCTCCCAGTGTCTTTCTTTGGGCTGACTGACTACACTGTATCATTGCTGAAATGACTTTTCTTTAAAAATTTGCAGAATCCTTAAACCCAGAGTAGTATTTGATATACCAATTTCTATTTCTTATATGAAAAATAAAGCTTCTATTTAAAAATGTCCTGTTTTCCAGGGGCCTCAAAGTGGCGGCAGTAATAAGGAACATTTAGTGTTTCTCCATAAGGACAATTTACTAAGCACTTTCAAAAGCCATCTCGCTTTGTCCTCCTAACATCCTGTGTTTTAAGTATGTACTATGCCCAATATGGAAATACCTCCCTGCAGTAGGGAATAAATACCTAGAATCACAATTATTAAATTCACATCTGATGCCTGGTATGGTGGCTCACACTTGTAATTCCAGCACTTTGGGAGGCCAAGGCGGGTGGACTGCTTGAGCTCAGGAGTTCGAGACCAGGCTGGGCAACACGAGAAAATCCCATCTCTACTAAAAATACAAAAACTTAGCTGGGTGTGGTGGCACACGCCTACAGTCCCAGTTACTTGGGAGGCTGAGGTGAGAGGATCACTGGAGCCTGGGAGGGAGGTCGAGGCTGCAGTGAGACGAGATGACACCACTGCACTCCAGCCTGGGGTCTCAAAAACAGAAAAACATCTAAATTTTGAGTTCATGAAATCTGACTCCAAAATCTCAATTAATCCATGGAACCATTAACTAGTTCTTACCTGAGCCTCTCATTGGAACATAATACTGAGAGGGTATTAGGTGGTCACATGGTACCTGTGACGCACTGGGGACAATCAGCTATCTCAAAGTCACAAAGGTACCAGCATATTTCCCAATATGTTTACCAAGCAGTTGATTGCAATTTAGAAAAAGTTGTCTAAAGAAGTCATGACTTACACTTTGCTACGATAAAGTTAACAAAATAAACTGTGAGAGCCTGAGTATATCTGGCTTTAGCCTCTGTGGTAATTATGGATAGCATTCCCAGTTATCACACATATCTCCATTCTCCTCGCACTGCTCCAACTATCCATACTTAGAACACCGTTTACAATGAGGCATAACAACCTGACTTGCTTTGGCTAATGAGATGTGAGCAATGCAATGTGTACAGCCGCTGAGCATCTCTTGGGGCTCTGTTTACCATGGTCCAACCCGAAGTTTCCTGCAATGCCTCCAGCATCACAGGGTGACAGGACGTCCTCCACCCGAGGGACCACGTGTGCAGCTAAGTTGGTCCCAGCCCCTGCCAGGCCAGCTTGGCTCTAAATGGTGAACTTAGAAATAAAACACAACCAAATATTTTACACCCAAAATCTATTTATTTGATATATTTTGAAATGCCCCTGCAAAGTTGTCTCTTGTGGGGAAAATCTGCATTCTGTAGGGAATCCCCTTCCCTTACCAGGTCTTTTCCTGAGAGTCTGACACCTTTCAAGGTCCAACAAGTGACATTTACCATCTATTCTCTCTGAGCTTTGGTTTCCACAACCTCCTTTTATCTTAACTACAGCATTTCTGTCTTCACCTGTAACTTTGGTCCCCTTAAAATGTATAAAACAAAGCTATAGCCCAACAACCTTGGGTTCTCAGAACCTCCTAAACCTCCGGAGGCCTGTGTCACAGACCACGGTCCTCAGATGCGGCTCAAAATAAAACTCTTCAAATATTTTAATTAAAAAAATAATAAATAAAATGAATGAATCTTGCTTTCGTAGAGGTGGTATATGTTATATCTTATTTACTCACAATTTTATGTTGGATGTTACCCATAATCTTCAACAGTCATGACTGAGGCTGAGCGTGGTGGCTCACGCCTATAATCCCAGCACTTTGAGAGACCAAGGTAGTCAAATCACCTGAAGTCGGGAGAAGACCAGCCTGACCAACAGGGAGAAACCCAGTCTCTACTAAAAATACAAAAAATTAGCCAGGCGTGGTGGCACATGCCTGTAATCCCAGCTACTAGGGAGGCTGAGTCAGGAGAATTGCTTGAACCCAGGAGGTGGTGGTTGCAGTGAGCTGAGGTCATGCCATTGCACTTCAGCCTGGGGAACAAGAGCGAAACTCCCTCTCAAGGGAAAAAAGGGGATAATGGCTGAAACATAAATAGCACTTACTATACACCAGGCCCAAGTCTAGTCCTCTCAACAACTCCAAGGAAGTAGGTGATATTATTTTTTTCCGTTTTGCCAGTGAGAAAACATGTTCTAAATCATACAGCTAACAAACAGTAGAGGTAGGCAGGACTTGAACCCAGGCTCTCCGCTCACACAGACATGTGAGAATGTCTTTAGGAAAAATGTGCCTCAGATAAATTAAAAGAACACACAGCTATACAGGGACTGTAGAGAGGCTTGACTGGAGGATCTGACTTCAGGTTCTCTGAGGTTTTGTGAAACTCCAGTATAAAAGGGACCTCGTTAAGTGTTCGTAAGCACCCGCAGAAATAAATTTAGAAGAAGTTAATTATTTCTCCCCTTGCCTTCTCTCTCCCTCTCTTTCTCTCTTTCCCTCTTTACTCTCTCTTTATTTTTCGTGGGGGGGGGGGGCTCAGGAATTAATCTTCAAAACTGAGATTTTAATTTTCCTTTTGTTTGAACTTGCTAATAACTACTAACAATAAAAAATGTTACTAGCAAAATGACATAGCTAGTGATATGATGATGCAACGGGTAACTTTTAGAAGACATACTTAACCCTCTCTAATTTGTTACCTGGTTCTAGAAACAACTAAAACTCTGCAAAATCCTCAGTTAATAGTACTTCTTCCTCTGCAGCAAAAATTCAGAAGAGTTAAAATTATTAGTTGTAGTTTGTTTTTACTTTTCTCTCAATATATATAGAATTACACAGCTGAAAAAAAACCCGGTCTTTTCTTGATAGATAGTATAACATCTAAATCAATCTAGGTTGTTATCCAGCCTTTTAAGAACACATAACCCACACAAAAACCAACTCAACAATCTATTTCTTTTCTTTCTCTGCTATTTCCAACACGAATTTCTTCACATAGAAGACTTCTAGGTTTCTACTTCCTGCCTTTGTTCAGAAGTTACTTTTGCCCACAATGTCTGCCTTTGTAATTTCCGTTCTGTCTGCAAACATTCTCCTGTTCTTAGTGTCCCGTGTGACCTCTGGTTCTCCTTAAACTACTTAGTCTCCGTTAGTTTAGTTCACATGATCAGTTCCCAGGAACAGTAGGGGCTGCTTTATATGTTCAACAGCGTTTATGTTTTGCTTTCTGTGCTCAGATTATCTTTTCATGTGTTTTCCCTTCTAAGTTTTAAGCTCCTTAAAGAATTGACTTGTTCACGCCTGTAATCCCAGCACTTTGGGAGGCTGAGGTGGGTGGATCAGGAGGTCAGGAGATCGAGACCATCCTGCCTAATACGGTGAAACCCCGTCTGTATTAAAAATACAAAAAAATTAGCCAAGCGTGGGCACCTGTAGTCCCAGCTACTCGGGAGGCTGAGGCAGGAGAATGGCGGGAACCCGGGAGGCGGACCTTGCAGTGAGCTGAGATCCGGCCACTGCACTCCAGCCTGGGTGAGAGAGGGAGAATCCGTACCAAAAAAAAAAAAAAATGACTTGTGCTTTCATATATACGAAAGAATCTAGTGTCTAGTGCAGGGCTGTGAACGCAATGTGTACATGAATGCTTTTTGAGTCAACTCTACACGGTGATACCTTATCATCAAAAGTTGCTTGTAAGTGATTGTTGTATACCATAAAATATTACAGCGTTGATTCAAGCAAACAACTGACCCTTTGTTAACCATTGATGATGATATCACCAATGCTTCTTTTAACGCTTTTTTAATATGAAAATCCTGAGAAGCAGGACATGCTTTACCTTTTCTCCTCCCACTAAATCAAAAGTTCCCTCGTTCCTTTCTCAGCATGGATCCCTCTACCCTCCGAAGGGGCCACCGTCCCTACTTTTTTAATGATTAGTTTTTTCTCTTGCCATTTTGTAACCTACATTTCCATTTTGAAACATGTTCGGTATTATTTCAATCTTATAAACTTTGTAGAAGTTTGATTTATATATTCAGTTTTGAAAAACTGTTCCATGTTCATTTAAAGGAATATTTTTTTCTGCAGTAGTTGGGCACCATATCATTTACATGCCATTGATATATACTCAACCAAGATTGGGAATCATAATTTTTGTCTGAAGTTTCTATCAATTACTTAGGGAGATAGGTTAAAAATCTTTTGCCATCATTATGATCATGGGTTTATCTTTGTCTGTTTCTTCTTTCAGTGGTCTCTCTCTCTCTCTCCCCCATTTCCCCCCTTCTGTCTCTCTCTTTTTTCTCTCTTCGCCAAACCCGTTAATGGTAATTTTTCTTTGAAGACTCTATCAATTACCCAAATAGATGGTTAAAAATCTGCCACTATAATCATGACTGTGAATAAAAGGGAAAAAACAATTGTGAAATACAGAGCATGTACCACAAATTATGTAACTTGTGGAGAAGGGTCAGAGCAGCATTCTGTGTGGAAACACATTAATATTCTACAGCAAAGCCACCACTATTCATATGAAATGAAATAAGGACTATAAATGACCTTACATAATTTTAGCTCAGGTTTTGGCAGCAAATTTGCAAGTCTTTCAATTTTCAGAGCTCTGTGAATTTCATCATGTGGATGAGAGATTTCGTATGTGTATTCTGAGGGAATGCCACATGCAGGATGAATGATGTTACCTTTCAGCAAGTGGATCGTACAGCTCTGATATTCATCTCAAGGAATGTCTTTCCCTCTGAAGTATAATTTTCCAATATCAATATAGCTTGTATCAATGTATATTGTCATTGCAGCAGCAAATCAATGTGTATGTGATAGTCCACTCATATGAGGACTATTGACAGTCTATAAAATTGTAGTTGGTATTTACGTGGTACATCTTATATTTTATATATATTCTAGATATGTCTTCCATAACAGTATATAATTAAATTTTTAAAAGTCTAGTCTGGAAATACTTGCATTGTAGTACTCAGTTCCTTTATATTTAATGTAATTGCCATATGGCATTTAATAAAATAACTGTTTAAATATATTATTATGTCTTGTATTTTTGTATTAACTTCCTATTTTTTATGTTTTTCTCTCTATTCTTAACTTTTTTGATTAATTTGTATCCTTTTGTGCTTTCTCTGTCTTAATTTGGAAGTTATTTCCTTCCCTATTACTTGTTACCTAAGGAATATATTGACTTGTCAAAAACTAAAATTTATTAATACTTTTAATCTCCAACTAGGTAACAATAAGAACCTTAAAACAATGTACCTTCCTGCATCCCCTTGGTTTACAAGTTATTCTGGCTGTCATTGTTTCTCTCTTTTCTGAAACAACTTGGGACATGATGATTTTTGCAGTTTTATAGTCATTGTTCAGATTCCCCCACGTGCTAACCACTCTTTGTTTATTCTCTTCAGCATTTTGGATGTTTAATCTTTTTATTTCTAAAAGTTCATTTGGCTCCTTTTCAAATCTTTTACATTGCTTTATACAGCTTTCTGTTTCCCTGAAGTTTCTTTAAATCCTTAAAGCCTAGCACTCTTAAAAATATAGAAATATAGTCGATTTATAATCTGCCTAATAATTTTAACATATAAAGCCTTTGTTCTATTTTTTTTCAAAAGAAATTTCTCTTACATTGCCTTGTATTCTTGCATGTTTATTGTTGACTCTTCTGCCTATTTTTCCAGGAAATTTGTGGCATTTATTTAAGACCTTGAATAAAGGTACACTCCTAGAGATGAGTTTTACTTTTGATTTTAAAAGGCATTTAGGAAAAATGTCTAAAATGCGTTAAAATTGATGTTAAGGTTGAGTACACTGGGACCCTCCAGGCATGTGAAAGGCCAGTCTGGGTCTCAAGGTCTGCAGAGCGTTCTTTAACTCCGGCAGCAAGGCAGCCTCTGGGCAGCCTCCGAGACGTGGGCATTTGGGGTGCATTTACTTTGAGTTCACCTTTTCCCTGCAGCTCTGGCTTCGGGGAAATCCTTCCTTCAGGGGAGCCACTTTTCCTATTAGATTGACCATGATGGTAGGCTCTTGGTTTAGACTCCTTCCCTTTGTCCCAAGAGACCTTCAAAACAAACACGTAGTCTCAGTGATACTAGCAAATACTCTCGGGTTAAGGCTGTTTCAGCACTCGGCTTGCTTCTTTAGGGCTTTGCATTCACTTAAATTACAAACCTGATAATTTTTAACAAATCCATCGGCTCCTAAGTATCTTGAAAATATATTTTTAAAATTACATATACATTTTGAGTATGACTCCTCATGACTTTTACAACCATATATTTAATGAGAATATGTATTCATTTATTAACAAATTTATATAAGCATTTACTGGTATGGGACAGATATGCTTAAACTTACTAATAAGATTGAAAAACAATGTTTGTGAATATACTGAGGATGTCACTTTGCTATTTCATAAAGGTATTTTTTGGTAGGTCAACGGGGAAATCTAACGCCAAGGAAATGGTTTGTTCCATATCTTTCCAGAGCACAATCATGTGTCTTCAAGACTTCACATGTTCCATGATAAATCTATTACCACATAAAAATACTCCAACACTTTCATCCTGGTGACCTAGTCAATAAGGGTTCCTTTCTTTTAGTATTCCGAACTCCCCTCCTCCTTTGCAAGAGATCTACGAAGCTTGCCATGTAGGCAAAGGAGCCACGCTGACCTTTGCTGTTGGTCAAAGTCCTCCAGGCACTACTGCATTCTCAGGGCTTTGTCTCTGTTGAGTCAATGAGGTCCCTAAAACTTGGGTTTAAGAAGACACAGAGCCACTGTCACAAAAAAATAAGGCCAGACTGCAATAGTTCTCCAAAGAGCTTCTGAAAACCAGTGAATACTATATGAAAAGCACAGTTCAGAGAAGAAAAAAAACTCTTTTTCAGGCATCACTTTTTCCAAAATCCAATAAAAGACCAGTTCCCAGGTAATTCCCCCATAGGCTACTCCCTCATTAGCTCAGAAGTGTTGGGACTATTCTTCTTCTAACCTGAGTCCTCTCTCTCATCTCATTTCTCCCCAGAGTCTCATAGCCTCAACTTCCTTCTACTGGTCTCATTATATAAAGATATAAAATAAATTATATAACATTATCATAATTTATCTGGAGTCACTGCTTTACTAACCTTCAAAATAGCCTTTTATAATATTATTTTTAAAAAAAAACAGTGTAGCCATTGTCAAAAGAAAAACTTCAGACAAATTAAATTTAACAAAGTTTATTTGAGCAAAGAATAACTCATGAACCAGGTAGCACTCAGAACCAGAAGAGGTTTAGAGAACTCCCTTCTGCAATAGTGATGTATTTACAGAGAGAGTAAGGAAGTAAAGTACAAAAATAACTTGATTGGTTACAGCCATGCATTTGCCTTATTTGGAAATGATTTGATTAGTTGGCTGCCTGTGATTGGCTGAAGCTTGGCTGCTCATGACTGGTCAAGACTTGGCTGTTTTTTATACTCCTGAGATAGGTTTTCAGTTTGTGTATCTACTAAGTTAGGTTGTAGTTTGTAATGTAGGCACTCAAAGTGCAAAGGCAGCTTCAGGCCCATGGCCTCCTGCTTGTGTAATTTACCGTTATTTTGTCTCAGCCTCTCCTTTCATGAGTAGACTTAGTGCCTTAATTTTACACAAAGAAGGGCCCTCTAAACTGCCCCCACTGCACCAAATAAAAAGACAAGTCTTCACAAAAACGTCAGTTATTGCCATCCCACAAAGCACAAACTATACAATCTATTGGCAATACTGCCCATCCAGTGTGGCCCTCACTTTGGCTACTTACATTTCTGTACATTAGAGGAATGTCTAACCCACTGCCAAAGCGTTATATGCACCAGTTCACTTCCTTTGCCCTGGCCCTCACTCTTCCTCTGCTTTTATGTTTTGTTATATCACTTACTGTTATCTGATGTCCTTATTTATCAAAGGCCTCTCCCCACTAGCTTGTAAATGCTTCTATGATGGGGGTTATGGAGAGAATTGTGTTCCCTGCAGAAATTCATACTCTGAAGTCCTAACCCTCAGTATATCAGAATGGGACCGCTCGATATAGACACTACAGAGGGAAGATGACGTGAAGATTCAGGGAGAAGACGGCCATCTACTAGCCAAGGAAACAGGCTGGAACCATCCTTTCCTTTCAATCTTCAGAAAGAACCAAGAGGCTGACATCTTGATCTCAGACTTGAGAGCTGGGAAATAATAAATTTCTCTCTTTTAAGCCACGCAGATTGGCACTGTTTTATGGCAGCCTTAACAAACTAATACACAGAAGAATTTTGTTTTGTTTATTTCAGCATCCTCATGGTTTGGAAAAAAAGAAATAAAGGAGAAAAAATAAGTAAAAAGAAAACAATAAAGATGAAGTAGAAATCAATGAAATTTAATTTAATGATTAAATACCAATAAATGTTTGTTATGACAGCTAAAACAAGTCAAGTTTATGGTGAAACTGATGAAGAATAAAAGAGAGAATAAAAAAACCAGAGAGGCTATGAATGATTGGATGATAACAGTGTTCTACTAATTAAACACAATGAATGTAAAACACCCTGTAAAACTATCCCCTTTGGTGTCTTTGTTGCTGACTACTATTTTAATTCATATAGACTTAATGACACAGGAAAATTTACAAGACTTCAAAATTTCAAACCCTAAATGCAAACAGTTATGCGAAAGATTAAAGAATACATCCCTTAAAAGTTTTTTTTCTTACAGAGTAACATTTTGAATAATTTCTTCAAGTTTTCTGCAATAAGCATGAATTTATCTCATGATGAGGAAAAACTCATAAAATGTACTTTAAAAAATAAACACATAAAATGCATAGAAAGAGATTCTGCAAAATCAGAGTGCAGAAGTAGATTAGAACATCCTTGCTACAAAATATTTATGAGGTCATGTGGTAGGTAAATAACTTTTTTGAATTAAAAAATTTGGACACTGACAAATCATTATCAAAAAAGCAAATGCAAGACTTAGAAAGTTTCTGAAGTACTGAACACAGAGGTGGTAGTGTACTGTACTTTTTGGCTTATCTGGAAATTATTTTTCAGAAATTCAGTATTGAAGAATAGTTAATAACATTTAATACGTGAGAATATTTACTATTTCTAACCAAAATTTTTCTATTTCTGTAAAAAAAAAGTTATATATTTTAGTCAACTCCTTGGAAATTAGCTCTTCTGTAATATCATCTATTGAGTTAATAAGATAAGTGAGAAATATTCCACTTAAATTATCCCCCAAAAGTCTGGTGACCATATACTCAGTGAGAGAGAAGGGTATCACAAAAAACTGTATTTTATATCCACATATCTGAAAAAATACCTGGCAGTCTTCAACATCATTTAAGTACAAAAGGGCTTGATGTTCTTATACTGTGAATAAGTATCAGTACTGAAAGAAAAATGTATGGTGGGAAACTGCATTGGTAAATACATCAAATAGGTCTGAAAGACCCAATGAGTAAATGAAACTTAGAAGGGAAGAAGTATTTGCTCAACTGACATTAAAACATCTTCCTTATGAGAATAACAATTTTCTCCAAATACTTTCCAAATGAGATTTTGTCACCACTCTCAAGTTTGGCTGAAGAAATTAAAGTCACGAGGTCACATGAGATCAAACAAAATGAAAAGTTTAATTAATCATTTTATGAACTAAATCAATGAAGAAAACCAAACTGGAAGACAAATTGTCTTCTGTTTTTGCCAGTAGCAGGTTCAAAAGAGCCTGAATAATTCAGGTGATAGCCTGACATGTTTTATTAATTAATTTTTTGTCTTTTTATTATATGATATATCGATCATCATTAGATATCATCACAAGTTTCCCTCTTCTCTCCTCTCACATTCTCTTGTCCTTTCTATTTTTTGAAAGCACTAAACACTGATATGTTATGTATCTTAGTACTTTACTATCTTCCCCCACTAGAATACGAGTTCTATGTGAGAACAAAAGCTAGAATATAGAAGTATGTGTAATTATTGGAAAAATGTTCTCAATTAAAGATGTGTTTTAGGACTTCATGTGTTTAAAGTTAGTGCCTAAATCCAATAGAGTAGAGGAATTTTAGAACTGATTAAAAGTACTACGGAATCCCCACATTTTACATGTGCCATTAAAAAGGCAAAGATATTAGTTTTAAAATAACAACTTCTTTAAAAAGTGGGCAAAGGACATGAACAGACACTTTTCAAAGGAAGACATTTATGTGGCCAATAAACATATGAACAAAAGCTCAACATCACTGATCCTTAGAGAAATGCAAATCAAAACCACAGTGAATTACCATCTCATGCCAGTCAGAATGGCTATTATTCAAAAGTCAAGAAACAACAGATGCTGGTGAGGCTGTGGAGAAACAGGAATGCTTTTACACTGCTGGTGGAAATGTAAATTTTTTCAACCATTGTGGAAGACAGTGTGGTGATTCCTCAAAGACCTAGATCCAGAAACGCCGTCTGCCCAGTAATCCCATTACTGGGCATATACCCAAAGGAATATAAATCATTCTATTATAAAGACATGTGTGTTTGTTACAGCACTATTCACAATAGCAAAGACATGGAATCAACCCAAATGCCCATCAATCACAGACTGAATAGAGAAAATGTGGTACATAGACACTATGGAATACTATGCAGCCATAAAAAGGAAGATTATGTCCTTTGCAGGGACATGGATAGAGCTGGAAGCCATTATCCTCAGCAAACTAACATGGGAACAGAAAACCAAATACCGAATGCTCTCGCTTATAAGTGGGAGCTGAACAATGAGGACACATGGATACAGGGAGGGGAACAACACACACTGGGGGCTGTTGGGAATATCGGGGTTGGAGGGAGAGAGAGCATCAGGATAAACAGCGAATGCATGCTGGGCTGAATACCTAGGTGACATGTTGACAGGTGCAGCAGACCACTCTGGCACACGTTTACCTATGTAACAAACCT
The DNA here is from genome assembly GCF_002776525.5 of Piliocolobus tephrosceles. Taxonomy (NCBI): domain Eukaryota; kingdom Metazoa; phylum Chordata; class Mammalia; order Primates; family Cercopithecidae; genus Piliocolobus; species Piliocolobus tephrosceles. The sequence goes on from NC_045455.1 coordinate 92,564,233, forward strand.
GCACATCCGGCACATGTATCCCAGAACTTAAAATACCATATATTTCAATATTTAAAATTTCATGTTGTCCTAACATAACGACAACAGAAGAACCTCTAGATGATATTGTTAACTGTGTTGCTTATTTAATCTCACCAAAACTTAAGTTTTGAAATGGGAATAATATAGATTGACATTTTTACTTGCAATAGCAAGACTTCTTTGAGGTCCCATCTCCTAAGTCTGTAATGCAGGTACCTGCAGATCCCAAGACAGGAGCCCATTGAGAACCTAGAACGAGTTTTTTAAAGCACATAACAATACCCTTTGGGAAATGTTTAGATACACCTCTGGTCTCGGCATTGCAAAAGACTTTGCTTTCCCTGGAAGCAACTTCCTGTTATTTGCATGATTCTTTTGAGAGATTTTCTTGTTTTAATTGACTAATTAAGTTAAAGGCCACAGTATAGTGCTGGAAGTACTTTCCTTCTAAAAACAGCACTTTGGCCTTTAAGTGTTCCAAAGAATGGCCTCCTTCACCACAAGTGCCATAGGGCTTGGCACCTCTGTCCACATGCATACAGTGTCTTTGAGTCTGAAAGCGGAGAGGGAGATAGAAAGCCAGAATCTGCCCGTCTTTCCTGCCTCCCAACTTACTCATTTCCAACCAATGCCTTAGTGACTGGCTGCTAAGTGGGCGAATCCCAACAAACCACATTCTGCTATGAGTGGAAACAGTTCAAAAGTTTCAGTTGTTCCTTCCAACCAGTGGATCGTCTTTTCCTGTAAACGTGGCCAAAAGACATTTATACGAAGCTGTAGGTGGACTTGACCTTAGTCGGGCTTAGAGGAAAAGGCAGTCTTCCAAGAATTCTAGAACTCAGTGCTTCACATCCAGTTAGAAAGGACCCATAAACAGCTGTACAGAGGCCGTGTGGTCCTCTCCCAGCTGAAAACTCTTAAAAACAGCAAACTAAGTAAATGGCTGTGGTATTTATTTACGCTGTTTATCGCTCTGGTAGAATGTGGACTAGGATAGTAGCCTGGGAGATTATCTTGTGGTGATGATGCAATTATAGCCCAGTGCTGCACAGCTGATAAGGTGACCTGCAATGTCCTCCCTGAGGTGAGGGGTTTTGAGATTGCAGAAGCCAGCCTGTTCTGATCGCCGGTGCCTACTGTAATGGGAAAGACCCCTTGCCCACTGTTGCCGATGCATGGCAATTCTCTGAGCGTGCCTTTTCTTGCTTAAAACTAGTGTTTTAATGTCTTGATGGGTGTGACCTTTGTAGACAGTAAGGAAGGTCTTTCTCGTGCTGTGACTGGTACTTGTTCAGGAAAGTTGCAGAGGCCACAGGACAGAAGCTGAAGCCAGGAGTTCGTGGCCAAAGCATCCATGAGCTCCCTCTGACTATGGCTGGCGCATCGCCGAACATCTCTTTTTGCTCTACTTGACCTTTTTGGAAAATCAAACTCACCATCACTGTCTTCTAAGAAGGCTTGAACAGAAACTTATTTTTAAATCTTTGATGGTAAAACTAAGCAATAAAAGATTTCTCCAAGCAATTGTTACAAATGCTTGACTCTGTATTTTTCATTGTTTCCTGATTCTTTCCCTATCATCAGTGACAAATTATGATCGTTCCACTCATACCTCTCTCCTCTTTTCCAGTTTCACTGCCATCGTCCTTACTCAGAGCCTCACCATCTATTGCCTAAAATCACTGCAGTAGTTTAGTCAATTTTCCTTCCAGTTCATGCTAAACACCACAGCAAGATTCATTTTCCTAAAGCATACTACTGATCTAAAGAAAAAAAAAAACAACTGATAGATGTCTGTTGCCTATCAAATTGAGTGAGACGCCTTAGTTGTGTACGAAACACTTCAACGCATCAACCCTTTGAGCCCCAACTTTTTATATATCCATTATCCTTTCTTCGATATTTCAGCCTTAACTCCAGTTTTGGGGAGAAGCCTGTGCTTTGGGTTCAGCTTAGATTAGATCATCAGGTTTTAGAAAACAGCTGAAGACTTTGAGCAAGAGAATGATGTGGTCATAGAAATGTTTCGGGTGGGTGTGGGTTATGGCTTTGGAGGGTGACTGAGCAGGGTGAGAGCCACTGCCTGTGTCTGGGCAGGCGAGGATGAGGGCTTACGACACACAGCTGAAGGAGGCATGCAGAAGCAAGCGATGAGATCAGGCGCCCAAAGAAAGGATTTCTAGAAAGGACAATATTTGATAAGGTGGAATGAATTAAAAACAAGAGAAAAAGACACCTTCCAGATTCCACATTCAATGTGAGCTACCGTTTAAGACTGTTTCTATAACAGGCCTTATAAGTGAAGCATGATGCGGTAAGTCAATGACCGTCCGTCTAAAATGGCATGTGTATTATTTCAAACACCACTCAGATGAACATGACTCGTTTTTCCACTCATTCCCCACTCCCCAGCATTTATCATCTTTTTAACCACAGGCCTATCAAATAATCTGATTGTCTTCCTCAGAATATTTGTAGTACCTCTGTCAGTATACAGCAAATCATCAGCACGGTGAGTTTGCAGGTCACCATTATTCTAATTGCTATGTACCTTCTGACTGTGGAGCGCAGACAAAATCATATTCACTGTGAAGTCATTCATTTAAAGCAACATTTTAACACACAATTCCTTTAAACAGACGCAGAATGATCTGTGATATCCACAGGAACACTAAACACGGTATAGCTATGCCATGTTACATGATTAGCAGCACTGGCTGCACCCGTGCTCAACAAACGTTTGTTGACGTTTCTTCAAATTCTAATATATTCTTCCATGTTGTAAAGTGGAACATACAATGGTACCATGAGAGAAAAACAGGTGCAATAGTTACCACTTCCACCCCAGAAAGGGAAATTGATAAAGTACTTTCTAACTTGTTCGGCCCATTGCTTTATTTATAAAAATAGACGTGGGTAGTTTGTTGTTAAATTCTTTGAAACCTTTATTTAGAAAAAAAAAATGACATAAAAGCATTTTTACTTGTTAGGAAACAGAAGGGTTAGGAAAATGTTAGGCTGTGACTTTCTCCTTGAGTGAACGTGGCTCTCATTAACTCACAGGAATCAGAAAGTGAAGAACACCAGAGGCCAGGAACTCTACAGTGAAAATGCTGAATATCTGATGAAATGCGTCTTACAAATTAAATCTCAGACTCTTTTCAGAGCTCTTAATACACTCTCAAGGGTGAAATGTGTTTGTTTTTAGCAAAGTAGATTAGCTTACATCTTGTGATGGGAAAAGTCTGTGTAATGCTCGTGTCCTTTAGCTCTCATTTCGGAGCAGTTCGTTCGGGTTGTATCTTTTGGCCATAGTTGTGGATCTCAATTTTCTACCCTGTCTGAGTGTTAAATCGTTTTCTGTCTGCTGTCAAGCCATCTCTTTTGGTTCCCATGCCCCCCTCCTCTTTTTGTAAGGTACTTACTTGTTTCTAAGGTCAGGTGGAATTGAACTTTAGTTTTCTTTCTTTATCACGCACTTCAAAATCCAGCATTGCTTCATATATCTGACTGCCAAATATGGTCAGTTTTAACCAGCATATAAATTACTGGACTATAAACATTTGTACACATTTTGTACAAACCACATGTTCAGTGGGTCTGGTTTTTTTAGAGTCCAAAGAAGGTGGAATAGGCATTTGAGCAACAGACAGGTTTTGAACAATAACTATTCCCAGTAGTTGAATGATGTGGAGGACAAGTCAATATGAACCACCACCATCGTCTGTACCGTCTTGTACGATACTTCTATGCTTTCAAAAACCTGGAGTGAGGTTCCATTCCCAAGCCAGCAGGCCACCTCCACCAACCCTCCTAGATTGATTCCCCCACTAAGCTGGGGCGACCAGGCCTTCTTTTATTCCTTCTCATGGCAAATAGTCCAACAGATGTTTCCTAGAGGGCTGTGGTGGCAGGGAGATTGATTTCTTGGCTTTCTGGGGTGTTAACATAGTATCTTGAAAATTATGTCATGTGGACTACAGTCCTTATGCTTGTCTAAAAGAAACTTTACACGTGTTTGGAAGAGGATACATGACTATATGGAATTACTTTGGCAATGGCCTTTATTTCTGCTTCCAAATCAAGGAGGGCAACTTCAAATACCAAAAGACAACTTCAGCCTGATTCAGAACCCAAGTGCAAGATCTCCATCACAAAGCAACGTTATGCAGCTCATCACAGATATGTACTATAATGAATTCTGGCAGGCACACTATGATTGTCTCCTGATGAAAAGTATGACAGTGTATCAAGACTATTTTGCATTCTAATCCTGTTCTCCAACCAGCTTGCCTAGCTTCCACATGTTGGTAATAATAGCTAACACTGATACAGCAATTTATGCTATACCAGGCACACTTAAAAACAGTTTACATATATCAATTAATTTATTTCTAACAACCACCTTATGATGTAAATATTATTATGATTTCGTGTTAAAGATGGGGAACTGATGCACACAGGAGTTAAGTAACTTGCCCCATGTCCAATAGCCAGTGAGTGCTGGAGTCAGGATTTGAATCCATTAGTCTCAATCGGAGACGTAACTATTTCATTCCCTTCTTCAACCCCATTCAAAATTGATTAGTCATTGAAGTAAAATCTTTAAAAAACAAACAGTTACAGAATTAACTCCAATAAAACACTCATGCTTTTTACTTCATTCACTCATGGTTATTAAGCAGTGAAGTCAAATTAAGATATTTTTGCTAAGGCCATCTATGGGGGAAATGTCACAGAGTGGGACTCTGAGGAGCACAAGACCAGAGCCAGACAGGCCATTTGGGGAGCTACTGCAATGGAGATAAGAGTTGTAAGGGCCTGGAACTGGGCAGCAGGACTGCAGTGAGAAAATTCGTAATACAGTTAGGAGTTACAACCAGCATTTTGTGCTTCATCTCTGCTTCACCACTTATCAGCATGGTGTTCCTGGGAAAGCTACTCAGCTTCTTTGTGCCTCGATGTCTTTATCTGTGAAATGGTAATAAGAGTCATCATATCTAGCTCATAGAATAATTTTAAGAATTAAATGAATTAACATAGAGAACACTTAGAACAGTGACTGGCATGTTGTAGTCACTCTGTGACTGAATATAATTACTACTACTATTATTAAGTAGATATGGGCATGAAAGATAAAAACAGGCAAAATTACTCGCAATTTCTAACTTGAATGACTCTGGAAATAATGGCATCAATGACTGAAAATAAGAATAGATTAAAAAATAAAGAGGCAGGAGGAAACATTAACCATACAGTAGAAAAGATGCCTAATTGATGGAACAAGATCCTAAAAGAAACCAGAGAGAATAGGGTCAAGAGGAGGAGAGCTTGGTCTTGAGATGACAAGGAGTAAATGAGATAATAACGGATGCAGCTATAACTACCTTCGCTTCAGAGAAAGGGGAGCTTGGAATTGTTCACGTCATCAGGCCTCAGTTCCCTGGATGAATGTTCCTGAATGGGATACAATGAAATGGCAAGAATGCAAGAGAGTTCAGTGAGAAAGCATCCGACCACCAGCTGTACTCAGTTAAGAAGAAAGAAAGTGAATGAGGATTGGTGTATATCCATAGACTAATAGAGCAGGGATAATTGAGGAATCAAGGAACGGAAGGACTCCAAGTAACAGTGAGCAGGTATAGTGAACCTTAAAATAGGAGAAAGACAGGAGGATGAGCAGTAGTGATGGGAGAGTTGAAATTTTTTGTGGTATTGAGTCAGAGTAGGAAGTTGAAGTATGCTGAAGGTCAATAGACCTGAGAGTGTCAAAAAACCTTGAGGCCGAAGTGTTGGCTACATTGGCCCCGTGTGTTGAAATTGTTCAGTTTGAAGGCTCAACATGGGCTGTAGGGGATGACTGTGAGCTCGGTGCTAATGTCATCAGTACTTGCAGGAGAACCATCACAATATGGGTTGTTTCATCATAACAATACGAAGGGCTACAGATGAGAACACTGGGTGGCATGAACTAAGAAGGAAAGCAGCTCGGCATCAAGACACAAGAAAAATTCTTTATAAGTGGCATCAAATAGTCCAAGGAAGACCAATTCCTCTTCTAGGCTTTGAGTAGACCAGAAAAACCTTCCTTTCAGAGAGTAACAGAAAAGGAAAAATTTCAGCATAGAGCCAGGATTTCTTTAAGAGTTGGCGGGAACATCTGTGAAAGGTTGGTGGTGTAAGAGAGGAATTTATACCACCTCTGAAAGGCAGCTCTCAGAGGACACAGGTGATTGATAAAAAATTAGGAAGAGTGGAGAGGGGAGATGAAAAGAATCAAAGAAGCGTGAGGAAAAAAATGTAGCTGAACATTGAGCGGGGCATGGGGGAGCAGAGGGAGTACCATGGTCAAGAGTCAAGAGTGTGCACGTCATGTTCAAAAGCTTCCAGAGCTGCACTCTGGCCTCAGCACGGAGAACACGGCCAGAGCAGCAGGAGAAGATGATATGGCTACAGAGTTTATTAATTAATCTGAATATCTATATTGCTTGCCGCTGAGTAGAAAGGCAAAGAGAGAGCATGAAACAGGTTATAGGTTAGTATCACCTATAATCAAAGTACAGCAGCTCTTCATTAAACAAAAAAGGGAATCGGAGGCCCAGTTATCAAGTGTGTTCAAATATACCATGGCATTATTAAGAACCAATTCGATTAATTTTGCAGCTCATTGCCAACATCTGGTAGCCACACTCTAATGTGGTGTCAAGAAGCCTTGGAACATTGGAGTAGAAGTAATGGTAAAACAATTTAAGTCATTGGACTTGGAGTCAGAACCTGAACAAGTCAGCTAGAGATAATGGAAATTGATAACAAAATCTTGGTGGAAAAGAAACAAGAAATGCATTACTTTGCCTTTTCAAATAGTTTGCATGGACACTGTTTATTTTTCTCCCTAATTTTCCATTTGGCATGGTCTAATGCATAAATTAGAAATTAGTCTGTTATTAATTACTGTTTTAATTGGAAAAAATACTTTGGCTTTGCAATTTCTTAGCATGAAAAAAAAAATACTCATGGTTTTTAATGATGTTTAAATACTAAACTTCCAGTCTCATCGTTTTATTTTATCAGCAAAAAAACCCTAAACTGCCACTTTTCTTCAGGAAAATATTTTTTTTCACAGCTCAAAACCACTTGCTGCATGTATGTAAAAAGCAGTTTGAATTAGTCATAAAGTTAAAACTTCATACCTCAAATTCCACTCTAGCCATATCAAAATATATTTAGAATCATTTTTACACAATTCAATAGTAAAGCTATCATTTTTTCATGAAGGTCTCCTCAATAGTGTAATAGTCACCATATCATGAGAGTTGAGAATGAGAAATAACTACACCTAGAATTGAGGCTTAAATGAAACAACGTTTTACAGGATTAAAATGTAATACGTTAAGGGAAATGAACAAACAAGAAAGAGACTAGGGATTTTATAGTTGGCTGCCATGATCAGAAAAGGGATCTGGTAACATTTTTTCTTAGCTTTTAGCACTAAATCCCTGAAAGAAGTATTTGATGCTTTGGATTTGTAGACATGATCTCAATTTTAAACTATTCTAGAACCCATTCTGCTGATCATAAACTACACGGGTAAGCAGTATTCATGTTTACCTAGGAATAGGAGAATTTATCTTCAAATTATTGTGGGATTGAGAAATGGGGATTTTTTCCACTCTATGACCCTGTGTGGTATTTTGTGGGCCACCAGGGATGAAACAAAATAAACTGTATCTTTTCCCCAATGTCTTAAGACTATTACTACCTTTCTTTAATCTTTAAAGGGAGAGAAGACAGAGATAACCAGCTATATACAACACACACTTTGACCAAATAAAATCATTTTTAAAAAACGTTATAATTTAAATGTCACAAAGTTAACTAGGAACCTTGATGTAAAAATAGCAAAACAACACGTTACTATCTTTACTCTTTTTTCTGATAGGCAACAGGATCATTGTCTAAAATGAAAAATTTCCACTGGAATTTGGTATGGGGGTGAGGGGAAGTGGCAGATTTTTGAATTTGAAAGTAGGGTAAACTGGAAAGTTTTAGGTCAAAGATTGACCTAAACAGTTTCATTATATATGAAGGATAAATATGGTTTTAGAAATTGTTGCGCTAGATTCCAAGGCACATTTTGAAATACGAATATAATGAGGAAAAAGTGTATCTCTCTCACCAAAAGATGATTTTGATACATAAATGAGTTTGTCTGCTTTTACCAACTTTCTCCACAAAACTTGAGTCCAATTGCCCAGTTTACTGAATGTTCCCCCCTCTGATTTGCTCTCAGTTGAGCTCACCATTTCTTTGTTTTCCCAGGCACCATACTCTTGTCTTCCTGGATGCCTCTCTCCCAGGCCTTCCCTCCTAGCTTGGCAAACTTATCTATAACCAGTCATTTGTTTTGAATACTTCATTCTGTTTTTTGTAGTCCCCCATTTCCCCATACGGGTATTCTCAAAAGTGAATTTCCATTCATCTCACCATGCCCATGTTTTTAACAGTACCAGTATCCTAGCAATAGGAAAAATAAATTTCTAAAAATGCTGTGCATTATATAGGAATATTCTAGATTTTTTTTTTTTTTTTTTGAGACATAGCTCACTCTGTCACCCAGGCTGGAGTGCAATGGCATGATCTCAGCTCACTGCAACCTCCACCTACCAGATTCAAGTGATTCTCCTGCCTCAACCTCCCAAGTAGCTGGGATTATAGGCATGCACCACCATGCCAAGCTAATTTTTGTATTTTTAGTAGAGACGAGGTTTCACCAGGTTGACCAGGCTCATCTTGAAATCATGACCTCAGGTGATCCTCCTGCCTTGGTCTCCCAAAGTGCTGGGATTACAGGCGTGAGCCACCGCACCAGGCCTATAATAGATTTAGATATACTCAAAATGTTTGCAGGATTGTAGTCCTTCCAATTGTCACCCCTCCTCAAAATGTGTGGGCACTGTGCCCACTGAGTTACCATCACTCCAGGCCAAGCAATCTCAGACTGAAGATGCTGAGGCTTTCTTCAACCTCAAGGTAAATAAGCCAAGACCTCTGTCCACTATTCTGCACCCAACAATCTCCAATAGACCATTAGGACAAAATCCATGAGGGTCTGCATCCCTCTTCAGGAGTCCATTCTGTAAGGTCCTGCACTTCCTGACTTGTGACTTAGACCTCCAGTCCTCACTGCCCAAACACTTCGAATACAGCTATGGGAACTGCCTTTGGAGAACCAATGACCTAACATCTACATGCACACACTTAGAGATTTCCTTGATCTCCTGGACTTAACTCAACTTCAGCTTTTCACTGAGGAAAGTATTTCTCTGTACCTCTCCTCTAGTACATCAGCTTATTCTCCCACAACTCAATATTCTAAGAAAAGAAGGTCAAGCGGGTGTTCTTTCTGCCTCTCACTGACGCTTCCAACTGTTTTCCCACTAACCACAATCTTTGGGCATTTGTACCACTTTACTCTACCACTCTCCTTCCCCTCCTCACAAATGCTACTTCCCAAACTCTGAGCCTTTCCTTTACTTCATCTGAGACACTGGAAAATGTCTCATAGCCTTACTCTCCATCCTAATCCTGCTACTATACTGTGTGAGATTACAGTATCCCCTTCATAGCTCATCAAACATTTCTTTCATGGATGATGAACGTTTCTCCTCTCGGCTAGATTCGTTAGCTACTCTATGATGAGCCTTCTTTAAATACAGTACAGTCATCCCGAATTGAATGAGGTAATCTAATAGTTTAGTTGAAAGTATAGATTGTGTAGGAAGAGAGACTTGGTTTGGAATCCTGGCATAACCATGATTACCTGTTATCATTTGGAAAAATTACCTAACCATCCTCATTTTTTTTCCACTTCTAAATTGGAGAGAGTATTACCTACCTAAAATGAGTGACAGATGATTGGATGAGAAAATACACAAAACTTCTTGACATGTCATTCATTCATTCACTTCTTCAATACCCCCCAATTTGTTGAATACTGAGTATATATTGCACTGGGCAGAAGAAAATCCCCAGGCAGCAAATACAAGGAAGGCCCTTCACTAAACAGCATATTGAATAATATATATATATATATATATATATATATTCATTAATCACATAATTGCTTTAAGAAATGTGCAATTAAAAACTAAAGACTCTAAAGAAAAGGAAAGATGGGCTTAATAGGCAGGTGGCAAGGAAGCTGACCTAGACTGGTTATTCACAAGGGCTTTACCAAACAGAAGACAGGTGAGCCAATCTGGAGACCTAATAGGCACTAGATAAAGAGCTTTAGTTTTTGTTTTAAAAATGATTTTACTTTTCAGAGTAGATTTAGGTTAACAGCAACATTGAGAGAAGGTACAGAGATTTCCCATATACCCCTTGCCCCTATCAGCCTACCCCATTATCAACCTCCTCCATCAGAGTGGTACGTTTGCTACAATTGATGAAACAAGCATCACTGACACCTCATAATCACCCAAAGTCCATAGTTTACATTGTTTCACTCTTGGTGGTGTACATTCTATGTATGAGTTTGGACAAATGTGTAATGACATGTACCCATCTTTATAGTGTCCTACAGAGTCGTTTCACTGCCCTAAAAATTCTCTGTGTTTTGCCTATTCATCCTTCTCCTCCAGCTCCCAAACCCTGACAGCCACTAATCTTTTTACTGTCTCCATAGTTTGGGCTTTTACAGAATGTCATTATAGTTGGAATCATACAGTACATAGCCTCCACAAACTGGATCCTTTCACTTAGTAATATGCATTCAAAGTTCCTTCATGTCTTTTCATGGTTTGGTAGCTCATTTCTTTTCAGTACTGAATGATACGCCATTTTTTTTGGATGTAGACATCTAACTAAAGGGCATCTGGTGGCTTCCAAGTTTTTGGCAATTGTGAATAAGGCTGCTATAAATACCCTTGTATGAGTTTTTGTGTGAACAAAAGTTTTCAACTCTTTGGGTAAATATCAGGAGCACAACTGCTGAATCTTTTGGTAAAGAATATGTTTAGTTTTGTAGAAAACTGACAAATTGTCTTCTAAAGTTACTTTATTATTTTGCATTTCTATCAGCAATGAAGGGAGTTCCTGTCGCTTCACATCATCACCAGTACTTGACATTTTCAATGTTCTGAATTCTGACCATTCTAATAGGTATCTTATTGCTGTTGTAATTTGCCTTTCCCTGATGACATATGATATGGAACATCTTTTCATATGCTTATTTGCCATCTGTCTATCTTCTTTCATAATGGGTCTTTAAGGTCTCTGGTCCAAGTTTTAATTAGGTTGTTTTCTTGTTGATGAGTTTTAAGAGTTCTTAGTACATTTTGGGTAATAGTCTCTTATCAGATATATCATTTGCAAATATTGTTTTCTGGTCCATGACTTTTCATTCCCTTGATATTGTTTTTTTGCAAGTCTTGATATGGCTTTTTGCAAGTCAAAAGTTCCAAAATTTAATTTCAATAACGTCCACATTATCAATTATTTATCTCATGGAGTATGCCTCTGGTGTTGTATTGAAAAAGTCACCATCATATGCAAGGGTAGCTAGGTTGTCTCCTATGTCACCTCCCAGAAGTTTTATAGTTTTGTGTTTTACATTTAGGTCTATGATTCATTTTGAGTTAATAGTTGTGAACAGTGTAAGATCCATGTCTAGATTTTTGTACATGGATGTCCAGCTGTTTCAGCACCGTTTGTTGAAAAGACTATCTTTGTTCCATTGTATTTTTTGCCTTTACTCGTTTATCGAAAATCAGTTAACTATATTTATGTAGGCATACTTATGACCTCTATTTTGTTCCATTCATCTATTGGTCCGTCCTTTTGATATTACCACACTGTCTTGATTACTGTAGCTTTATAGTAAGTCTTGAGATTGAGTAATGTAATGTCAGTCTTCCAACTTTGTTTTTCTGCTTTAACACTGTATTGGCTATTTTGGGTCTTTGTCTCTTAATACAGACTGTAGAATCAGGTTTTCAATATCCACAAACTATGTTGCTAGGATATTTATTGGAAGTGCATTGAATCTATTGATGAGGTTGGGAAGAACTGTTATCTTGACAATATTGAGTCTTCCTATTAATGACCATGGAATATCTCTTCATTTTTTAACTTCTTTGATTTCCTTTATCAGAGTTTTGTAGTTTTCCTCATATATATCTTATTGTTTGCACTTCTGTGTGTGATCTTATTTTTGAATGTATTTTGTTAACAACTGACTTTTGTATATTAACACTGTGTTCTGAAGCCTTACTATAATAGTGTATTAGTTCCAAAAGGTTTTTTGCTTATTCTTTTATATATTCTACATACACAAACACATTATATGTGAACAAACAAAATTTTAGTTATTTCTTCCCAATTTATATAACCTTTTGTTTCTATTTCTTGCCATATTGAATTACCTAGAATTTTCAGTATGCTGTCAAAAAGCAGTCATGAGAGGGGACCTCTTTGCGTTTTTCCTGATCTTAGTGGGAAAGTTTTAGTTTCTCACCATTACAAATGGTGTTAGTTATAAGCTTTTTGTAGATATTTGTTATTCAGTTGAGAAAGTTGTCATTGATTCCTAGTTTTCTGAGAGTTTTTGTCATGAATAGGTACTTGATTTTGTCATCTTTAAATTTATGGATATTATCATGATTTTTCCTTTTTATCCTATTGTTGTGATTGATTACATTAACTAATTTTTGAGTGCTGAGCCAGCCTTGCACACCTGGAATAAACCCACTTGTTCACAGTGGATAAATCTTTATTTTATTCTGTTTTGAGACAGAGTCTCGCTCTGTCGCCCAGGCTGGAGGGCAGTGGTGCGATCTCAGCTCACTGCAACCTCCACCTCCCGGTTCCACGCCATTCTCCTGCTTCAGCCTCCCAAATAGCTGGGACTACAGGTGCCCGCCACCAGGCCCGACTAACTTTTTGTATTTTTAGTAGAACCAGTGTTTCACCGTGTTAGCCAGGATGGTCTCAATCTCCTTACCTTGTTATCCACCTGCCTTGGCCTCCCAAAGTGCTGGGATTACAGGCATGAGCCACCGCGCCTGGCCCATGGTGGATAAATCTTTTACACATTTTTGGATCAAATTTGCTAATATTTTGTAGAAGACTTTTGTATGAATATTCCTGAGAGATCTTGTTCTGTAGTTTTTGCTTCTTGTAATGTCTTTTGCTGGTTTTGGTATTAGGTTAAGGCTGGCTTCATAGAATGAGTTACGAATTACTCCCTCTGTTTTTATTTCTAGAAGAGATTGTAGAAAAATGGTATAATTTTTTCTTTAAATATTTAGTAGAATTCATCAGGGAACCCATCTAAGCCTGGTGCTTTCTATTTTGAAATGTAATAATTATTGATTCAATTTATTTAATGGATATAGACCTATTCAAATTGACTATTTCTTCTTGTTTAAGATTTGGCAGATTGTGTCCTCAAGGAATTGGTCTATTTTACCTATTACGTAACTCGCAGACATAGAATTGTTCATAGTGTCCTTTTTTATTCTTTTAATGTCCATGGGACCTGTGGTGACGCTCCATCTTTCACTTATGATATCAGTGATTTGTATCCTTTCTCTCATTTTTCAAATTAGCCTGGCTAGAGGATGTCAATTTTATTATTCTTCTCAAATAATCAGCCTTTAGTTTTGTTGGTTTTCTCTACTGATTTTTCTCTTCTTTACTGTATTGATTGCTGCTCTAATTCATCTACTTATTATATTTTTTCTGCTTACTTTGAGTTAAATTTTTACTTCTTTTTTAAGTTTCTTAAGGTGGAAACTTAAATTATTGATTTCAGACATTTCTTGTCATCTAATAGATGCATTCACATGCTATAACATTCCTTCCAAGCACTATCTCTGCAGCATTCCACAAATGTTGACATGTGTTCTTCTCTTCATTTAGTTCAAAATATTTTTAAATTTTTTTGATATTTCTTCTTTTAACCATGTGTTATTTAGAAGTAGGTTGTATTTTTCCTCCCCGTTTTAGGCAGAGCAGAACGGTTGGGGTTGGACAGATCGAGTATTTTCCTTCTCCTACATGGAAAGCTAGGGTTGGCTAGAGTTGGGTACTTTTCTCCCATCATCTAAGCTCAGACGGTCCTCCAGCAAGTCAGGCTCTTGTTAACAAGTTTCTCCTGAGACCAGGTATTGTTATGAAGAACAGGTGCTCTAACATATTTCAAGATGGTTGTTTTTTTTTCCTCCCTCTGCTGGAAGCATGAAGGGATTTTTTTTCTCAGATATTTACCATAAGAACCTGGTTGAGCTCCTGGAGGTAAAATTCACAAAAATGTGAGTGGGTTCTATGACTGAGTCCCGCTGGACTTTTTAACTCTCAGATTTGCCCACATCTAGCCTCCAGTAATTCTTCAATTACACATCAGTTATTTTTGACCCCAGCACTGGTTTCCACTCATGACTGCCTATTCTGGTATGCCAGAATTTCATATATTTCCCTATCTCGCCAATGTTAGGGTCAGAGGTTTGCTGTGTGTCCTCATGTTTTTTGGATCCACAAAAAGTTACTGACTTTTTTCAGTCTGTTTAGCTTTTTATTTATTGTTAGGATGCAGTGGTGAGTTCCAATCTCCTTACCTGCAAAATTGAAAATCAGAAGTCTTCTTCTGTTTTGTTTTGTGGCAAGAGAGGGAGAAAAAATTTCAGGTAGAGGAAGTAGTATGTGCAAAGACCTTATTATGGAAATAATTATGTTGGATTTTGAGGATGGAGAGCACGACAGTGTAGCTCAGATAGTGAGGAGAAGATCAGGGACAGATGTGATAAGAGAAGTTAATAGAAACCAGAGCACTGAGGCACTTTTACACTGTATTAAAGATTTCTGTTATTATTCTGAGAACATCTGGAAGATAATGAAATGTTTTAGGGAGACAGGTGTCACCATGTTTTTATTTTTAAAAATTTACTTTATGGGGAAATCAACTACTCTTATCTACCTTTGCAATAAATAATCTAAAAGTGAAATTAACATAGTTCTGTTTACAATAATATGAAAAAAATACTTAAGAACAAATTTAGCAAATACAGTAGAACACTTATACTCTGCAAACTTCAAAACATAGTTGTAAGAAATTAAAGAAGACCTAAATAAGTGGAAAGAAATCCCACATTCATGGATCAGAAGATGTAATACTGTTAATATAGCAATAGTTCCCAAATGACATAAAGATTCAACACAATTTCTATCAAAGTCCCAGCTGGCTTAGTTGCAGAAATGGAAAAGCTGGTACTGAAATTCATATGGAAATGCATGGTAATAGTCAAAATCATCTTGAAAAAAGAAAAACAAAGTTGTAGGACTGACACCAGTTTCAAAAATTATTACAACGCTACAGTAATCAAGATAGTAGTAAAGACTGGCATAAAGACAGTCATACAGATTAATGGAATAGAAATAAGAGTCCAGAAATAAAACTCTTGAGTGACATCAGTGAAAATGGTGAAGGAGTGAATTCCAGTTCTGCTCCTCCACAAAACTAATAAATAAACCAGAATAAACTGTCAGAATCGAATTTTTCAGAATTAAAAAAAAAATAATCAAAGCTTACAGCATCCATAATTTGGCTTCATTAAGAAAACCCAGTGAACCTTGTGAGAGAGTTTTGTGGTGTTTTAAATTACTCTGGTTTCAACCTACACTCCCCAGCTCTGCAGCAGTTTTGGAGAAATCAGTCTGCATCACTCATATGGTTACCTTGTATCACAGAGAACAGAACAAATCTTATTTTCAGAGAACTATAGTTGCTTGTTTCACTCATAACTCTCCAATGACTGAAGTGATTACCACAGGGGCACTTCAATATTTAAAATCAAATGTATTAGTTACTTCCACCTGAGACAAAGGAAAACAGTTTAACAATAACTAAAATGCTTTGTAGGAAAAATAGGACAGACTCTGATTTTCATAGTTGCCATATTATACAATTGAAATGTACTGTCTCCAAGAAAATTACAAGGCATGCAAACAAACAATAAGCCATGGCCTATATGCAAGAAATAAAAGAAATTAATAGAAACTGTTTTCGAGGAATTAGACAATAACTTTACATTAACCATTTAAAATATTCTAAAAGAGCTGAAAGATACCATTTAAAGATAAAGGAACACTGAAAATCATATCTTACCAAAGAATATAAATAAAGGAACAGAAATGACAAACAGGAACCAAATAGAAATGCTAGTGTTGAAAAGTACCATAATTGAAATGAAAAATTTACAGAGAATGCAATGACTAGTTCAGCAGGCAGAAGAATGAATCAGCAAACTTGAATTAGATAAATTGAGATGATCAGTCTTAAGAAAAGAAAAACAATGTATGAAAATAAATTAATAATCTCAGAGGCTTGTGAATCACCTTCAAACACACCAACATATACACAATGAGAGTCTCAGAAGAAGAAAAGAAAACAAAGAATGTTTGATAAAAGCACAGCTGAAAAGTTCCAAAACTGGGTAAAACACATTAATGTACACATCCAAGAAACTCACTGAACTCAAAGTAGTATAAATAAAAGATATTAACACCAACACATATAACCAAACTGTAGAATTCCAAAGACAAACAGAGAATCTCAAAAATAGCAAAAGAGAAGCGACCTATCATGTATACAAGACCCTCAATAAGATTGACAGCTAATTTCTCATCAGAAACCATAAAGGTCAGAAGGTGGTGGAATTAGGTATTTAAAGTGCTTCATCAGTAAAAAAAAAATTGTCAATCAAAAATTCTATATCCAGCGAAACTATCCTTCAAAAACTAAAGATAAATTATGTCAATCCAGAATTCTATATCCAGCAAAACTATCCTTCAAAAATTAAGGAGAAATTAATGCATTCCTAGGTAAACAAAAACTGAGTGAGAGATTTGTAGAGTTTTCTTCAAGGGCTACCAGACCTTCCCTAGAAGAAATTCCAATGAGAGCTTTTCTGGTGTAAACAACAGGAAAAGAGTAACTCTAATCCACATGAAGAAATTAAAAATACCAGTAAAGATAACTACATAGGTAAATGTAATAGTCAATATTAATACTTTTTTTGTTTATCCCTTGTCATTTTGCTATATTATTTAAGACACAAATGTGTTAAACAATAATTACAAATCTATGTTGATGGGCATAAATTCATAAAGATGTAATTTGTAACAATAACAGCATAAGAGGGGAGTGGTATCAGAGCTATATAAAACCAAAGTTTCAGGATAATATGGAATCTAATTTGGTGTTAATTTAAACTAGATTAGTATATGTTAAGATGTTATTATTAAGAAAATAATTAAAAATGGATACTAAATGAAACAAGAAGGGAATCAAATGGCACACTAGAAAATACCTATTTAACATAAAAGAAACCAATCATGGAAGAACTGAGGAATAAAAAAGGCATGAGACATATAGAAAACAAATAGCAAAATCACAGAAGTATATTGTTGATTTTCACCATTTACATTAAATGTGAATGTAGTGAAGTCTCCACTAAAGAGACAGAGATTGGAAGAATGAATTAAAAAGTGATCAAACTGTATGCTATCTACAAGAGACTCACTTCAGATCCAAAGACACAAGTAGATTGCCATTAAAGGATGAAAAGACATATCAATCTTAAATATTTATGGTCAATTTATTTTTGACAATGTTTCTGGGATAATTTATTGGGAAAAATTAGAGTCTTTGCAATAAATGGTGCTGAGATAACTGAATATCCACTTGCAAAAATATAAAGTTTAATGCCTACCTTACACCATAAATAAAAATTCTCTACAAATTTATCAAATTTGCTTGAGCCCAGGAGATAAAGGCTACAGTGAGCCATGATTGTGTCAATGCATTCCAGTCTGGGTAACAGAGTGAGAATTTGTCTCAAAGAAAAAAAAAAGAGTAATTCCAGGGGTAAAATCACAAATGTTTAAGATAATGGATTGGATGTAATTGTGTAGGAAGCAAAATGTCCACAGAGTATAAGCTCTATGAAGGAAACACTTTGATGTATGTTGTTCACTACTATAACCCTCTACACAGAACAATTCATAGTTGACAGAAGGTACTCAATAAATATTTGTAAAATAAATGCATAAATGGCTTATATATTTCTTCAGTGCTCAACTGCATAGATAGTGGTGCAATTCCAAAAATTTCCAGCTGAATTTATAAGAAAAGATACATATCGAATACCAAAAACCTTTGAATTGGCATGTACCATGTATAGTGTATGTAGGGCAGTGTCTTTCTACTGAGAACAGTGAACAGCACTGGCTTCAAGTGTGGGGTTGAGCATGGTTTTCTTTGACATACTGAATTTTAGATGCCTTTGAGATATCCGAAAAGAAATCTTCAGTATACAGTTGGAAATACTGGTCTCAAACAAATGAATGTCCAAGGCTGGCTATTCAAATTTGATAATCAATATTGTGCATGCTTAAGTCCAAAACATACGTACATATAAAGAAGTAAACAATACCCAGGACTGGACCAAGATAAATTCTAAACATTTGGCTTCCAGAAGAACAGAGTGAGATGGTGAAGAAAAAAATTAGAAGTGATCAGAGAAGTGGAAGATTAACAAATTATAATGTCACAGAGGACAAGAGACAAACATTTCTGAAGATTTGAGAACTGGTCAAGTGTTATGTTGCTAAGAGATTAAGCAAAAAGAATTTTTAAAATATACCATTAGATTTAGTAGTGTGTAGGTTATCAACGTTTGCAGAACTGTATAGATAGGATGATGAGGAAAGAAGCTAGCCCTAAGTAGATTATAGAAGAAGCATGAGGAAAAAAACTAGAGAATACAATAGACAGCTCTCTTAAGAAGATGTGTTGCATTAAAGTTAGTGTTTATTACATGATAATTGCAACATATGAAAAAATATCTGAAAAAATCAGTGGATTTATTTCAGATGCATAGTCTCTGCCCTGATGCAGCTTACATATAAATGTGTATGTTTATGTGTATATGAATGTGCAATCTTAAATTGCAGGGCAATACTTTTATTTTCTAAAATGTATTAAGTGATGGAATAATATTAATTACTAATAATTAATAATAACTTAATAGTTACTGTTATTCCATCACTTAATACATTTTAGAAAATAAAATAATTTATTTAAAATTTTACTTATGTTTTATCATTTTAAAAGCATACACATTTATATTATAGTAAATCTTTGGGACAAGGAAGATAAATTGATGAAAGGAAGATAATAGACAAGAATGGCATTGTCGAAGAGTGCAGGGAGAACAAAAGAAAATGTAGTTTGTGTATCGGAGACCTGTTGTCAAAGGATTACAACTTTGAAGGTAAACTTAACCATGTACTTGCTAATTCTTTTCATTGACATCCAGGTGTTTAGAATTAATCCTTGGACATCAATACAACTTTTCTTAGATATATTTTTTCCACTTTTATTTTGCTTTATTTTTAAATGTTTAAAAAATTTTAATAGCTTTTGGGGTACAAGTGGTTTTTGGTTACATGGACCAATTATATAGTGGTGAAATCTGAGATTTTAGTGCACCCTTCACCACAGTACTATATACTGTACCCAATATGTCATTTTTTAATCCATTATCCACTTCCCATCCTCCCCACTCTAAGTCTCCAAGGTCTATTACACCACTCTGTATGCCTCTGCATACGCATAGCTTAGCTCCCTCTTATAAGTGAGAATATACAGTATTTAGTTTTCCATTCCTGAGTTACTTCACTTAGAACATTAGCCTCCAGCTCCATCCAAGTTGCAGGAAAGGATGTTATCTCAGTTTTTGTTAATGGCTGAGCAGTATTCCATGCTATATATATATATAATTTTCTTTATACACTCTTTGGTCAATGGGCACTTACGCTGGGTCCATATTTTGCAATTGTCAATTGGACTGTAATAAACAATATGCATGCAGATGTCTTTTTCAAATAGTGATATCTTTTCCTTTGGGTTACATACCCAGTAGTGAGATTGCTGGATTGAACGGTAGACCTATTTTTAGTCCTTTAAGAAATCTCCATGCTGTTTTCACTGTGGTTTCAATTTGCATTTCCCTAACGAAGTGGTGTTGGACTTTTTTCATGTTTCTTGGCCATTTCTATAACTTCTTTTGAAAAATGTTTATTTATGTCATTTTCCCACTCTTTAATGGTTATTATTTTTTTCTTGCTGACTTATTTCAGTTTCCTCTAGATTCTGAGTATTAGTCCATTGTTGGATGCATAGTTTGCAAATATTTTCTTCCATTCTGTGGGTGGTCTGTTTACCCTAATAATTATTTCTTTTGCTTATATGAAGCTTTTTAGTTTAATTAAGTCTCACTTATTTATTTTTCTTTCTGTTGCACTTGGTTTTGGGGCCTTCATCATACATTCTTTGCTTAGGCCAATGTCCAGAAGAGTTTTTCCTAGGTTTTCTTCCCGGCCTATGCTGGGACTTTCTTTGAAGGAGGAAAGCAACAATTATCCTAGATTTTAGTAAACATAGGCATTTGTTTTCTGAAAAATACTTTATTTCTCTTTCATTTATGAAACATAGTTTTCCTGGATACAAAATTGTTGGCAGACAGTTATTCTGTTTGAGATAGGACCCCTATCCCTTCCAGCTAATAAGGTTTCTACTAACGATAGGACCCAAATTCCTTCTGGCTTGTAAGTTTTCTGCTGAGCTTAGATAATATTTTTACATAGAATTCACATACTAAAACTCCAACAGCACTTTGCATGATAGTGCTCTACAGATCAAGCATGGTAAATTTGAGTTTCTAAACTCCAAAGTCTTCAGGGCCTTGGCCTATAAAACTCTAGGGTTTCTGGTACCCAAGACAGCATGTTCACCTAAAAGCATTCAAACTCAAAGCTTTTAAAAGCACTTTATTAGCTCAAGAAAACATGGCTGCCAGTTTTCAAACACTAGTTTAGAGACTCCTGTCTTCTGAAGAAATATTAATAGAATCTGAACCAAAGAACTGACCCTCTCTTTGTATTCTTTCAATATCCTACTACTACTACCTGCTCATTCCACCTTTCCCCGCTGCTTTCCTCCTCATAGATAATGCAGTATGTTCCTAAATGACTTTGCCCTCTCTTTTCTTCCCCAGGAATCTCTCAGTCCCTCAGTGCAATAATGTAAATTAACTATTAAAGATAAATGTGAGCTAATGAAATAAAAACCTAGGATATTGGTAATTATCTATAACCCATAATTTTCCCAGGCGGTTTTTTGTTAAAATGCATAGAAGTTACATTTTGATGTAACTTCTATGACTCCTTATGGGGACTTTCCTTAAGGAATTAGCTCTATTGAGGGTGCATTAAGCATCCGTTACTTTGGCTTTGATAAGTTGATTCCTGCATGTAATGATAAAACTGGATGTCCTTATGGTTCTCATTTCATGAACAAAATTATACATAAAATACTCAACTGCCAAATAAACCATTATAATAGGTGGAACTTACACAAAAATGCCTCAGGACAAACTTTTGAATGCTGATCTGTTGGACAGTTTACCACGAAACTGAAGTGCTTTGGTCGTCAATATAGGAAGAGCAAAATCATAGAACTGAAACAGAGTGAAATGTCCTAGAGATACAGCAGTTCTCCCTGAGTCTTCCAAGACAGCCCTCACTAACCTGGGGTTATATACGGAGTTCAAATAAGTCCAAACACGTCTGCTTTACATGATAAGTTATTCATGGAAAAGTGAGCAAGTACAGAATGACATGAGACATTCAGATCACGGCTGCCATTGAAATAAATATCTGTCAGTCACTGGCAATGACTTTTAAAAACAAGCTGCATTTTACATGTCTCGGTGTATTAAAGATCACATCACAGCCAACATATTATCAAAGCTCAAAAACAAAGAAATGTACAGCACGCTTGCCAAGACCTTTTCTCAGATTTTATTATTGCTGACAATACAGCCAGTGTTGTGTGAAGCATGTTAGTTAGCCAATTCACACATACCGTGCTTTGTTCTCTGTCTAAACCTGCTCCTGCATGACTTCAGGACTAATGCTATTTATTTTTGTTGTTATTATTCAACACTATTTGGCAGAAATGCACAAATTCTGTAATCATTTAGTCAGTCTCTGAAATGTTTGTGAAATTCTTCCAGAATGGCAAGAAAAAATAACATTTCTGTGCAAAGATTAAAACACCTAAGTGACACATAGTTGACCTCGACAGTTTCCATTGTGAAGAAAGTTGTTGCGGATGAATCAGACATAAGGTCTTACCTAGATGCAGGTACATGAGTAAACAAAGGAGTATGAGATGCTGGAGGTCAGGAAATGCTCATGATAGAATTAAATTCCTTCACAAATTATTGTTTGAGCACTCATTGTGTCTGATGTTTTGTGTTTGATTCTGAGTACACTTACAAAACTCTATGAAACAAAAGACCTGTCCTGAGAGGGTTATACTAGCAAAGGATGAGTCAAATTTAGACCTTACGCAAAAGGAGGACAGATAGAGGGGAATCCAGTTCACTTAGGGTCTGGTTCAGACTGACTCTAATCTGTGATCTTGCATGAGCCTCTTTAATTTATACCTTCATTCCTCACCTTTAGTACCTTTAAAACCAAATTAGCCAGTAATCTTTAAATCAAGCTCAATGGTGAACTGAGGGTCCCTTACGTGAAAGCACCTGGCTCAGTTAGGTCCAAGATTCCATTACCAGTCTTCCGAGTGACCCAGTTTCATTTTAATCTGCCATGGATGTCAAATATTTATGTAGAGTTTCCAGCTGTCTAATTATAAAACTTAGGTTATGATAGCTTTTATTCAAACATATAGCATTTGATGGATAAAACTGCTTTCCAAATAAATCTAGTTTTCAAAATTTCTTCAAATAGTGTGATAAATGATCTCTCTGCAGCAAGACCTTAAGGCCTCATAGCTAATTTTCCATCAAAAATGTATTGTAATTATTCCATTTAAGGTTGCAGAAAAATTACTATATCATGGCACTCAAGATGTGGAAAAAGTACTCAGTAAACTCTGCAGGTGATGATCCACACTATCTGACATTCATTTGGGTGCAGCACCAAAGCTTCTACTCCATTTGCATGACTGGACCATCTAGTACAGAGAGGCAGGACACTGGCTGGAGACGTGATCTAGGAATAAATGTTGGGTGTGATTAGCAGCTGTGCTCTCAACTTCCCAGCAAAGCAGCTTGAAAGACACACTGCAAATACACATTTCATTTCTAACATCTCTCACTGTCAATGAGGGCCAACAATCAAATGGTGTGCCAGAATCTAAGAGAAATTCTCAACTACTAAAATATAGACGGTGCTAACATGCCTTCCTGCCAGAAACCAGGGGAATCATGCTGCCAGTATGTAGGCTGTCAACCCCATGGTTCAGAAATGTGAGAGAGGTACTGTGATTGTCACCTTGCTGTGCGTTGTAAATCTGGGCTAGGGGAGGCCTCCAGAATATCGAAATTCTTCCACTTGCACCAGTACTTTTCCTCCCATATTCATTCAAGTCTCTGGCTTAGAGAAAGCGACTGAAGGCAGAGGAAATGGATTCATAATGAGGCACTGCATTTGGGAAGGTGCTGTCTCTAACAAAATACTACAAACACCAATGGAGACAGAAAAATCTCTAATAGCAGTACATTCTATCTTGGCCTTTCCAGAAAAAGTTTCCCGACTCCAAGCGTACATTATTATTGACTGAGATTTGAGAAGAGTTCTCTACAGAATGAGATAATGAGGCAGGGAGAGTGAAGACAAAGCAGGGCAGGAGCAAACTGGTAGATTTAGGACCCCAGTGACAGCAAAAGCAAACATCATCTGCTCCGTAATTTCGCCAAAACCCAATTTGCAAACATACATCACCTGATCTTTTGTTTAGAGTCTTTCTAATGCCTTTTCCTGATTCACCTTCATTTAAAGATATAAAATAATGCAGCGTTGCTCTAGTCTCCAAAATGCAGCAATCCTTATTTTTCTTTTTTTTTAAGTTGGTGGTCTAGGCAAGAGTCCTCATGCAAATGATAGATAGGAGGAATACTCAAATCGCCATAGTTCCCCTTCAGTTTCAGGTAACAATCCAGAGAAAGTATTTGGGACCAACCAATGCAAATCCTACAGGGGAACAGTGCTATTTGTGTATCTGTTTTTCTCCTTAGTTGAAAGACAGATCACTAACAATTCTTTTCCAACACGAGTGAGATTGTTTCTAATAATCAGGCCACGCTAAAAAAAAAAAATGATTTTGAGACAAATAAAATAGTTAAGCCATAAGGTTGGATTGTCAAACAGTATCACCAAGATAAAAGAAAAGGCCTGTTTATACAGAAAACAGACTGGGTATTTTTCAATGAGAAAAAGACAACAGCATTCAAGAGGATTTTAATATGCCTCCAAAGGCAATGTACCAAAAAATGTATTTTTTTTTTAATCCTTTCATGTACTCTTCTCAGCATCCAAGCCCTAGGCTCCCAAAGGTCACATGCAATCTGATTAAGTGGAAACAAAGAAAGGGAAAAGGTCACCTACAGAGTTCACAGAAAGTTTCTATGCTGAACGGACCACTGAACAGGGAAGACTTGTTCAAAAGGCTGCCCGGTTTGGGTCCTTTTCTAGGTGCTTAATTTGAAATCTCAAAATCTATTAGCCCCATTAAAATCACCACGTGTTCAAGGATCTTTGTAGCAGGACTCGCTGATGCAAAACGAGCACAAGAGTCAAAGAATCAACCCTTTCAATGGGGTAGTAACAAGGCTGCTTTGGGTGTTGGTGCCTCACACTCAGAAATCTTCGTGGGGAGTTAGGAGAGTTCACAGCCGGCCGAAATATTTTCAGCAATCATGTGAAGGAATCACAGAAGTGAAAGATGAAAAGATGATAGCGAATTTCAAACTTTATTTTTAAAAATAAAATATACAGAACAGCATTTATTCACCATTCATTCCAACATATGTTTACTGAGCATCTACTCTGCGCAAAGAACAGGGTGGTACATCAGTAAGGTTCCTGTCTTCTGGAAATTTATATCCAAACAAGCGAGTTATTGTGAATTAAAGAGAAGTGGGAGATCTCCTTACCAGTTCTGATTCCAAGACAGACTTTAAAATATATTTGAGCAACCCCTGGATTTCATGTCCCGCTTCAAAAAATATGTCTACAGCATAAATGCTAGACCACTGCTAAAATAAAATTTTAAAAAGTGACTACTAATGGTAAGAGAGTACTATCATAAGCATAGAAAAAGGAGAACATGTTCTAACATTTGTAATTATGTACATGCACTTCTTCTATAGATAGAAACTTGGAGGTTAATTGAAGACCCAGCAACAATAATGAACTGACAGAAGCCAGTGACGTAGCAAATGGTGCAGGGCATTTTTGATGTTTTACCACATGGATGGTATTTCCTTTACAATTCACTCTGGCTTAAGCTTAAAAGCCTACTGTGTTTTTAAAATGTTCAAAACAGTCAGTGAAGGTGTTGGACTGAATTCCAATTCTTACATACCAGTAACTTTTGTGATCTGTATTCCTGGTTTCCATGATCCAAGTAGGCAAGACAGGTTTTTATTTGCATTCATCTGGACAATGTGTGTGCTTTAAAATTTCCATACCTCGACCACTGCTTGTGAACTGTGAAGTGTCTGGAAGCTCAAACAGTACCTGTATCTACAGAAGATCTGTGCTTCTAGTTGGAAATGAAGAAACGCTTCCAATAAAGATCAGAGGGTAAATTGGGTGATTTTGAAACTTAACAGGTCTTCTTATGGCAAACTCCTTGGGAAAGGAAGGAGCTGAAAAAGTGGAGAAATGGGGGATGTGCAAAACCAGGAAAGAGAAGGAGGTAGAAAGTAAACCTATTCAAATTCTGCAAGATCAGAATATACAAAGTGAACCTAGTCGCCACAGGCGTTGCTCAAATTCCATTCTGAGACTTAGCCACTAATATTCGGCATTTTTTGTGATTATTTTGTAGACATGATGTCATTGTTTCAGTGTTTTACTAATCACCAATGACACAATTGCCAGAGAGCACAGTTATAATGTCATGATGTTATGAGTGGAAAATGTTGAAGTGTGGTGGACGGGGAGGGGAGAGGTTCAGATGATGGTCAAAGTGTGTGGCATGGACTATCCTGGTGAACCAAATCTAGACTTTTTGGGGGTTCTATGTCCTAGAACCATATTTAAGAACTCACTGTTTTATTGCTTTAAAAATACCCATAAAATTTAAAGATTCTGAAATGGGAATCTTGGGGAACATGAATAAAACCCCAGACATTCCAACAAAAACAACCTTCTTCTTTTTGACAAGTCCAGGTTTAGACATTCCTGGAGTTTATTACCACAAAGCAGACCAAGTTGGCAAATGCACCAACAGGCCCCTCAGTCCTTCTATGCTGTGTCCTCTCACAGCTGCTCCCACAAACACACTTCCCAGGAATGATGAATGTGCCCTCTGCCGGGGAAGACCCAACCAGATGCAGATGTTTCTCCATGAAGAGGCGACATGCATTATGCATTGTGATCTGGGCTCAAAGTGCAGCTGCCAGTGTGGCATGATGCATGGAGTCAGACTCCATGAGTATTCTTGGCTGGGCCATCGGGAAGGGGACCAAGGGACCAGGGGTATATAAACCTTAAGCCCTTAGTGTGGATTTTTGCTTAATCTTTACTCTTTTCTCCTCCTCCACACCCCAGTTCTGTTTTCAACTTATCGTCCTCACCTTATTTCATCTTCTGCCTTAGCTGAGCTAATTATGAGCTTGATCAAGCACAGATGTTTACTCCTCCCCAGGAGAAACAATTCGGACTCACTTCTCTGCGAATTTCCAAATGGGAATTATTTGAATTAATTTAAATTTGGAACAGTAGGGAAACTAACAACAAATCATAGACCCTAAAGAAAAATAAATATCTTGGGCTGGGTGCGGTGGCTCACGCCTGTAATCCCAGCACTTTGGGAGGCTGAGGCAGGTGGATCACAAGGTCAGGAGATCGAGACCATCCTGGCTAACATGGTGAAAGCCCGTTTCTGCTAAAAATACAAAAAATGAGCTGGGCGTGGTGGTGGGCGCCTGTTGTCCCAGCTACTCAGGAGGCTGAGGCAGGAGAATGGCGTGAACCTGGGAGGCGGAGGTAGCTGTGAGCCAAGATTGCGCCACTGCACTCCAGCCTGGGTGACAGAGTGAGACTCTGTCTCAAAAAAAAAAAGGAAGACAAAAAGGATACCTTGAACTGTTACATGAAAAGAACCACATAGAGCCATCTAGCAGTTTTCTTTGTTTCTTCCAGTTTTTCTCAATCCTAGCACTGGAGATCGTGAGGATATTTAATTATACTGCACATCCTGTGAGTTCTTCAGCAGTAAGGGGCAGAATAAATGAAAGAGTACTATAGACTGAAGGGGTTAGGTGACTGAGAAATAAGCTGTTCCAATAAACTGAGTATGGTCTTTACTGGAGAAATGTAAGTAGTAATTACTCAAAGATATTCTCTGAAATAAGATGAACTACTTATAGAGTGAGATTTATGCCTCAGGAAACTCCTCCTTTCAGATGTGTGTAATTGGGATAGCAGGTTATATTTGGTGTGACGTGTACTTGGAAATAAAAGTATTTAAAACCCTCTCAGCCTGGTAATCATACCACCAACCAAACCTGCTGTGAAGAATTATACAAATACAGTGAAAAGTCTCTGATAACTAACTAAGCAGAATATACAGTAATAATACAATTCACTCCTTAAGCTTCACACAGCTAACAAGAAAAAGGCTTTAGATACATCACAGAAATCTTAGACACTTTTAAAAAGAAAGAAGACAATTAACAAGTTTCCGTTTACTGGCATTTCCCAGTCTCCCTTTTATACTCAATAAAGGTGTCCAAAAACAACAAACCAATAAAAACGGCTCATCCAAGACATATGAGTTCCCATCCAATCTAGACCCTGAGATAGCTCCAGGAGGGAGAAATTAAGAGGTATTTTTAAACAAATGTGATTTTTAAAAGTCAAGATGTGATTCTGAAAATTATTTGAGCCATTGGAAAATCATAGTTAAGGGGATAGTGTATATATAATAGTCACTTTTGATAAAAATATCAACCTCACATTTCAAAATAATCTCTTAAGGAAAAATAATTTGAATTAATAGGCTACTTCAGAATAAAAATTATTTTATCATTTAAAAGCACAGAAGTAGAATGGGCATAGAACCTGTTCAAACGCAACAGATGAATGCAAACGTAACCATGGCTAAAGTGTTAGCTAGAGACTTGGATGGCACCACTATTCTCCCAGGATCCAAGGTGGTTTTGGGAGAATTGCCTTTTTTTTTCTTTTTCTCTAGCAACTTCTAGCAGATGAGTTTAATTACTGTATAGAGAGATTGTCCTAGCTTTTATCTACCGTATTCCTGTTTCTACAGGGGTTTATCATACTCCTTAATAAGAGACATGGTAGGGTAAGATAAGAGAGGCATTTGCTGCTAGCACAGAATTTAAGAGGTGTCAGTAAATTCGGTAATCAAAATGCATAGTATTTAATGCAACATTTACAAGAATCAAATGCAAAAAAAAAGTTTATGATGAACAAAATGCTCCACTTTTAAATAAAGATTGGATCTGCCCCTGTACTGACAGACTCAGTCCCACAGTTCTCTGCTCACTCAGGCCCCACTTGCTAGGAATACTGTTCCCTGCTGTCAGTTAGCCAGGTCATTACTAATACTATCATCAGGATTTTGCATCCTGTAAGAATGTCTGTGATATGTGGAATTAGAAGGAAGAAGTGAAGGAGGAAAGGAAGGAAAGATGGAAGAGATTAAAAGACATTAAAAATGTGTTTGAGGCCGGGCGCGGTGAGTCACGCCTGTAATCCCAGCACTTTGGGAGGCTGAGGCGAGCGGATCACAAGGTCAGGAGACCGAGACCATCCTGGCTAACACGGTGAAACCCCGTCTCTACTGAAAATACAAAAAAATAGCCAGGCCTGGTGGCTGCGCCTGTAGTCCCAGCTACTCGGGAGGCTGAGGCAGGAGAGTGGCGGGAACCCGGGAGGCGGAGCTTGCAGTGAGCCGAGTTCGCGTCCCTGCACTCCGGCCTGGGCGACAGAGCGAGACTCCGCCTCAAAAAAAAAAAAAAAAAAAAAAAAAAAAATGTGTTTTAAAAGAAAGAAAACAATTAACAAATTTCCCTTTATTGGCATTTCCCAGTCTCCCTTTTATATTCAATAAAGATGTCCAAAAAACAACAAACCAATAAAAATGCCTTATCCAAGACATACGAGTTCCCGTCCAATCTAGACCCCGAGACAGCGCCAGGAGGGAAGCGTAACAAACAAAAATGAAAACCGAGGACAAAGTGGCTCTTTTGAAACTCAAGGCCCTTCTCCGTGAGTTTCATGTATTAAACAGCCTCGTTCTAATGGAACTTGAGCATCATCCACACTGCTCTGAGAGCAATGAACTTGGAAATCAATTTCTTTCATAATAATTTCCATTTCAAAATCAGGATACCCAGAAAATGTGAATGCAAACAGCTCAGCATATTCACAAGTAGCTGTGGAAAACGTCTCATGTGGTAATAATGCTATGAACCTCAGAGGCCTTCAACTGGCCAATCGTGAACTTTCAAACATTACAATTTCACAAATGTTTACAACTCAGACCCATGAAGTTATAAGCAGGGCAAATTGTTTGATTAATGATAGGTTGTTGAGGGAAGGTCCAAGTGATATAAACCAAAAACAAAAGTCATCTCAGCATTTGAAAACACGCATTGGCTGGCTGGCTTTTATCAGATCCTCAAAAACCATCTGCTCTTTTCCTGTGCCTCCCAGGCCTACGTTATATCCCTAGCTTTGTGTGCAGCCTGTGGAATGAGTTCTCCAAAGCTGGTTCAGATGAAGGATCATTTTTTAAATACCATGTGCATTTGAAACATGTGTAGCAAATACCAGCTCCACAAGCAGAGATCAGCAAGAGATGGGATTCTGCACTTCGGACACAGATCAAGGGATTGAAGAAGA
The DNA here is from genome assembly GCF_002776525.5 of Piliocolobus tephrosceles. NCBI lineage: Eukaryota > Metazoa > Chordata > Mammalia > Primates > Cercopithecidae > Piliocolobus > Piliocolobus tephrosceles. The sequence continues at coordinate 92,594,290 of NC_045455.1, forward strand.
GCAGAGCCTTATACATGAGCCTCTCTTCTAAGAATCCCATTAGGCCCAGATGGTACAGGTAATCGGAAGATGTCTTTGCTGGTTAGTCCAAGGTGCCCCTTGACAGGTGAAAGCTAATGCCACCTGTGGCTCTGTTTTTTGCTCTGGTGCATAGCTCTGGATGATTGATTTTATGAAAATGCATACGTTGGCAGGCAGAAAAACTGCGATGATTATTCTGAAAGCTCACCATCCTCCCCAGATGTCTCTCTTAGGGGTTTGCATGTCATCAGTGAGAACCTCAGAGGCAGTGGAAAATTTTGAAATGACAGTCCTAAAACTCTAAGTATAGGATTTACTAGATGTCTGACCATGGACAAATTATTGCAACTCCCCGAACCTTTTCTCCCACTTAAAAAACAAAACAAAACAAAAAAATTCTTGCAATATTTTGCCTAAGCACAACTGAGATGATAATGTAAAACTGCATATTTCATTTCTGTCTTTGCTGTGAGGTGCTCTTATCTATCTTAATGAGTTAAAGTTCTAGAAAGAGGTTGGGCCTTTAGTTGTTGCATCCTCATAGTAAAAATAGAATTATTACTATAGAAATGGCAGTGCTGATATTTATAAAAAGCAACTAACAATTAACAAAGAATGTCCACTATGTATATTGAAAATATTTTATCTCATTTTGTAAACAAGAAATGTTAAAAAAGAAATTCATGAAGAAATCTATTTTTTCACTTGTAAAATTAGAGTTCTATTTCTAACATGTTATCTAATGCTGATGGGTGTATGTGAAATAGAAATCTTATGTATGCGTTGCTGAGGCAATATATGTCCCAAACTTCTGAAAAGAGTCTGGAAATAGTTATGTAAGCAACTTAAAATTTTCTCACCCTTTCTCCCTGTTCAATAAGGCAATCACCTGCAATAAAAATCTGAATTTATGGCTGGGCATAGTGGCTCATGCCTGTAATCCCAGCACTTTGGGAGGCCAAGGCAGGCAGATCATGAGGTCAGGAGATGGAGACCATCCTGGCTAACATGGTGAAACCCCGTATCTACTAACAATACAAAAAATTAGCTGGGCATGGTAGCAGGCACCTGTAGTCCCAGCTCCTCGGGAGGCTGAGGCAGAAGAATGGCGTGAACCCAGGAGGTGGAGGTTGCAGTGAGCCGAGATTGCACCACTGCACTCCAGCCTAGGCAACACAGTGAGACTCCGTCTCAAAAAAAAAAAAAAAAAAAAAAATCTGAATTTACAACATATATTCAGATTAAAAATAATTTAAAATATAAAACAGCTTTATGTGAAAAAAGGGAAGATACAAACCTATTCTATGTTCAGTGTTGACAAACTAAGTAAATTGTTATCTCCTCTTATTGGGAATATTTGGCATTAATTATAAACTGAAAATTTATGAACCAATTTATCTGACTTCAGTACCTAAAATTCAATATTTGCAATGATTTTACATATGTAAAACAAATATATAAAGAAATACACCAAAATAGTTGTTCTCTTTGGGTGGCAAATACGTGAGAGGCATTTCTGTTTTTCATGATTATAAAAGTTATAATCAAGAAAAACATAATTTTAAAAGAATGGTAAGAAAACATAGAAATCCAAAGACACAACAACTATATCCAAATAGAATAGAAGCAAAATACTTTTATATAAGACTAGTAAAAAATAGAAAAATAAAAATATTATTCTTATTTTGCATTTCTTCCTGAAATGTGGATAAATTAAGGTATAGGACGGTATATGATGATGCATGACAGCCAATTTCATGCTAGTCTTTGGATTCATGTTAAGATTATGAAAATACAATTTTAGTACTCTCAAAAAACACAATTTCAACAAGTTTACTTTAAAATCTGTCTTTTATTCACAATTCATGAATTGAGCAGCATTCCAGCTGTGGATCCACAGGCACTCTGATGAGCTGAGCAAAGGGGACGGGCTCTGTTTAAGCTGTAAAGTACTGAAGAAAGCAGAAAGAGACAACCGAAGCAGATTGGTTGTTTCCAAGTGACATTCCTTACAGAGATACAACAAGGGACTTCCGTATCATGCCAGTTCAGGGAGACTAGGCCCTTCTGAGCAGTTGCTGTAAATCTACTGTTTTGGGGAAAAGAGGCCTCTTTCAAAGTTCAGTTTGATGATGTGACACCTGGCATGAATGACTTTATTCTGGTTTGGTCTGGTCTGCTGGGGCTGAGTCCAGAAGCTCAGTCCAAGCAATGGCCCCCCACAAATTCGATTTACCCGTTCCACCAACTCATGCTAAGGAAAGCAAAATCCTAATGGGGCTCTTCCGATCTGTCCCCAGAGAAGCTCCAACTGACCTTGGAGAGTTCCAGGCCTTAATGTGCCTAATATACATTCCATTTGGAATTGATGCTGTTTCTATCATTTGTACAGAAAACCACTTAGGAGGTAAGAATCATGTCATCTCCTTTGGATTTGAATTCCATAGGCTCTCAATCATTCAATAGATGTGTATTTTGTCTTCCACAGGTAACGAGAAAGTGAGAACCAGAGGTATAATCACAAGGAATGAGAAGACTCAGAAATATCCGTATAATCTCTACGTTCACGGAGACCACAGTCTACTGCCTGAGATCTCTGGCCTCTGTTCTCTCGGTCTCTATTTCTGACTCTTTGTCACAAACTCAACTTTAAGTCTTCTCCTGGGCATCTTGCTATATCATGTTTTTCCATATCAAGAAAGGTTTCAAAATGTGGGCACATTATTCTTCCATACTTACTTTGTAGTAAGCCCTTGGTATGTGGCATTTTTAAAGACACATATTATCATAAGTTTAGGTTATCAATATAAAATTAGTTTAAATATCTGGAATAACTTTTCTCCCCTCAAAATTTACATACAGGTACTTATTTTTAGTATCTGATAAATCTACACCATAGTCATAATTCAATTGTACAGGACTTTTTCTGCTTGAAGACACACCAGGTGCTGGGTTACAAATCCTAAAAGGGCAAGAGCCAGGGTTTAAACTTTTCTCATGTGCCCACCCTCCCCTTGGTCTCAGCAAGTTAGAGACAGTCACCAATCAGCCATCCAACCTCTACTGGGTACCATCTAGGTGATGTTCTAGGTGCTGAGGGAAACAGTGACAAACAAGAGAATGTTTGTGCTTTGTGGAGCTTGTACTTTTATAAAAGGAGATTTATTTTTAAACATAGGCAGGAAATGTAGTAGTAGATAATTCTTAGGGCTATGCTGAGAGTTCAAGTACATTGGTGTGAGAAAGGCACTGTGTGGCTGACTGCACTACATTAGAAAGAATTATTGGAGGAGGTGATATTTACAGTGAAATCAAAATGAAAGGAAGGGGCCACCAGTATGTTGATCATCATGAAAAGATTATCGGGCAGAGGGGAGAGTTAATGCAGAGTTCTTAGGATGAGAAAGAGCTCGGAATATTTGATAAAGATAAACAAAGCCATTATGCTTACAGCTTAGTGGGGAAAGAGGAAAGTGGTATGAGATGAGGTCAGAGGGATAAGTAAGACACGGCTCATTCAGAGCCACCTAAATGTCTTTCTCCAACACGAACTTGCTCTTGGACTTGGAGACATCGTTCCGCTTTATGAGACTCAATTGTCCCATCTTGAAACTAGTAATACCTATCTCACATAATTTTGCAGGTTCAATGATACAAAACATGAGTCTCACACGGTCTCTTACACTTACCAGAAGTTAGATGATTTAACCTGAATATACATTTTTCTTTGCATTACAGTAAGAAATAGGATGAGCATAATAGAAGAAGAAAAATGGAAAACATGCATTCAAAGAGGAACTACATAACTTTCAAATACGTGACATCATGATAAAAGTAGAGCAAGGAGTAGACCTATTGAGCTTGGAACACTAGGAAATGGGGTGAAGAAATTTTCTCTCTCCACTTAAGTAAGAGCTGCAAATGGCAATAAACCAAAGCTCATTTGTGTGCACAATCAAGTATTTTTTTTCAAATTGTCCGTCAGCAGAATGATCCAGAAAGTTGCAATCCTTTGTGATTTTAAACTATATTCTTATGTAAATATATTCATCTCTGACAACTATTTTTATGAACAAATAACCTCTTTCATGAATAAAGAGTATAAATATAAAGTACTACCTTCCAAATTTCAATTCTCTTTTGCATGGGGCAGCGAATATTCTTAAAGCATGTAGCAGTGACTAGTCGGGCTTCAGCCTGTATTTTTCTTGCTTCTCAGGAGTTCGTGTGTTAGTGAAGAAAAACAAGTAGTCAGCAAACCAGATGGCCACTGAACGTCCAGGCCTGGCCCAGCCCAGTGAGCCCCTCAAAGCTGTGCACCCCAGGCTGCCACAGAGACCTTAACACTCTGTTGCCATCACACATCTTTATGGAGCCTTTTGATCTGGGCATAAAAGGTCTTTACTCCTCTGGAACCGCATTCCTAGGAGTAGAGGTATAGTATTTTAACACTGAGGTCTACAGCAACTTAGATATTAAGAAGACACACAAGGGCAGCCTCTCCAGCACTCCCACAGGCTTAGTAATGGCCTTCACTGTGTGAAATAACTGCCAGGAAAATTCTAGAAAAGATGAAGAGACTAGACTATCCAGATAGTAAACTATATTGTAAAGCTAGAGAAGTTAAAACATCTTCATCCTCAGTGATTATTTCTTGTCTCTAGACCTTTCTCATTTGCAAAATGAAGAGTTAGGTTATGCCTTCACTGAAAATCCTTCCACCTCTGTATCCTTCATTGATATGAAATGAGGCAGAGATGCACAGAAAGGTTCTGCCAGGCATAGCCTGTGAAGTTCATTTCTGTGCTTGTTTAGAACTTAAGGGAAACAAAAGAGCATCCACAACATATATATAAAACTTTTTAAGAAGGTTGAGCTACAAACACAACTACTGTTGTTATCATCAAAATGGAAAATACTCTCTAAGTAATTTCTAAAAATATTTCAATGTGTTTCTTCTGATTTCAGATATTTTTTTAAATGTCTCACAGTACACCATTTTAGTTATTTTATAATGAATAGGTCCTATATAAATGATGTGTAATATTATGGCAATAGGAAACTCTTATTTATTTTGATGGTTGTTGACTTAAATGTTTAATACATTTATAATGCAGTATGTATCATGCCAAAGACCTTTTTAAGCTACCCTGATATTAGAAATATCAGTGAGATGCTTTCTCTAATTATAAAAAGCAGTTTTTAAAACCTCATAGTTTCACAGCTTATAAGTATTCATATTTTACACATTTGAAGTGAATATATTATATATATATGAGAAATATAAGAAAAATATCAAAATATTTCGTATTTTACATACAGTTAGACAGGGAGAGAAAGATAAGTATTTTATATTCAATTCATCCAACTGAAGTTACCAGAATTGGAAGTTTGGCAGATATCATTTCAGACTTTTTCTATTCTGTATGCACATTTGCATGCACTCACAATTTATTTTATAAACATGTTACTATATTGCCATGTAACTTGCTTTTTGAACTTAAAAATTTATCTTAAAAATTTTGCCTCGATCCATGGTCCTTTTTAATGCTGCATAGAACTACATTGTATAGATTTACCACATTAACTTATAACTTCATTAGGTATATGTAGATTGTCTCCATTTGACCTCATGAATAGTACTGATTGGACACCCTTGTGTATGTATCATTATACACATGAGTAGATATTTCTGCATAATTGTCAAGAACATAATTTAGTCAAGAACTAAAATTGCTGAATAATAGGATTGTTCATTTTTTATTTTATAAAAAACCTCCAAATGATCCTCCAAAGAAGTTATGCCAAAAAATAGTACCACCAATACTATCTTATACTCGGTTTCTCCATACCCTTGACAAACTGGCATGTTACAGTCACTCTGTTTATTTGTTAGATTTGGAAATGTAGTGAATAAAAATGGTATCCCATTATTTTAATTTGCCTTTGTCCGCAATTGGCATTTTATAGCTTATTACATTTTGTATTTTTTACTTTTTCGAATTAGTTTCATGTTTTTATCTTGTTCCTTTTTTCTATTGAGCAATTTATCCTTCTCATTGATTTGTGGTCGCCATTTGAGTATTAGGAATATGAATCATATGTATATCCTGTTCTGCAAATACTTTTTTCACAGTGCCTCTTGTTTTTTTTTTTTTTTCTTTTTCTTTTTCCATGTCTCTCTCTCTCTTTTTTTTTTTTTTTTTTTTGAGATGGAGTTTCACCCTTGTTGCCCAGGCTGGGGTGCAAGGCATGATCTCGCTCACTGCAACCTCCACCTCCTGGTTCAAGCCATTCTCCTGCCTCAGCCTCGTAAGAAGCTGGGATTACAGGCATGCACCACCATGCCTGGCTAATTTTATATTTTTAGTAGAGATGTGGTTTCTCCATGTTGGTCAGGCTGGTGTCAAACTCCTAACCTCAGGTGATCCACCCACCTCGGTCTCCCAAAGTGCTGGGACTACAGATGTGAGCCACCATGCCCGGCCAGTGACTCTTAAGTTTTAATGTTATTAATGGTATTTCTTCCCAACAATAAGTTTTTGCATTTGATGTAGATAACTCTTTCTTTTTCTTGAAGTCTTCTGATTTTTAAGCCTTTCTTCATAAGGTTTTCCATAGCCCAGAACCGTAAACACATTCTCCTATATTTTCTTCTGTCATATTTTGAAAATCAAGTGAATCCAGATCCTTCTGTAGTACTCCTAAAACCTGGAATCCTCATCTCTGGATTCTGTTTGAACAATACCTCTGCACATAACCTCAATATCCCCAAACTGACACTGCCAAAATAAGGGAAGTTGGAGACGCTTTCCAGTCAACTTCTCCACTTGGTGGAGCCCATGTATGTCTTTGGGAATCTGCTCCAGGATTGTAGGCCCCACTCCCAGGGTGGCATCTAACCAACCCCCATTTGGCCTGGGTGCAGAGCAAAGGAATTGGCTGGGAAACCTGGCAGTGAGGACTGATAAATGCTGGCAAACATTACCAAGGTCAAGGATGGAATCTTTTTCCATGGTGGATCCAGAGCTTGTTATCGCTCTGTCATCAATAACCGTCTCCCTCACCCCGCCTAACAACACATAAGAGAGAAGACGTCAGAGCCAAACTACACAGTAAAGGTGGAATAACTGAGCTCACGTAGATGGGGCATGAGTATCTTTATCGAAAAGAGTTCACCAAGAGAAACAGTAGTTCCATTCTCAAAATTTATCTGCAATTGCACCTACTTTCAGTAATAATAGAAGCACAATTGTGACTGTAACCTGAAAGGAGTTGACACGTACAACACTGTTTTCTGGTGGATTTTCACTCTAATCGTTCATAAATGCCATTAAATTATGTGAATAATGTGCTTTATGATTTTTTTTCTCTATTATGTATTTGCCCCCCTTGGTAGTTGCTCAGCACCATACACTATTGTTAGTAAGCTAGTCGAGTTTCAGAGTCTCAATTCAGTTTTGAGACTAATTTAAAGTTCCACTAGAGCTGCTGCAGCTGTCAAAGGAAATGCCCCAGTTGCTATTCTGGGGCCGTCTTTGGTGTTTCTCTTCAATCCTTATTATCTGGAAAATCTCTAAATAAGTTCTATAAATGTAACTTTCAGCTGCTTTTACCAAAAGTGACTTGGATTATAAGGTCTAAAGGTCACAAATTTTTATTTGGAGCTAACTTACGCTACAACTCATATGACTTAAGCATCATATATCACCTATTTAAAAAGCAAAGGAGAGAGCTCAACAGTCTGTCTTCTGAATATTACAATGCATCATAATGTGCAGAAGGTAAAATGTTGAGGTTTCTTCCTATTTCTTCCTTTCTTCCTCATATATAAAATTATAGATGAACATATATACACATACACACGTGTGTGGGTTTATATGCAGGTATATACAGCTATGTATATATGTGCATATGTGTGTGTACATCTATTCTTTTTGTGCATTTATCTCTCCCAATCTTATAGATTCATATTCATTTCTGTGGAGTAGGTATTTAGAGCAGGATGAAAAAAGACTAATAACCTCCCCGCTCCTCTTATTTTTTGTTCCCCTTAGAACACTATTGTTTTTAATACACTAATTTGGAAAAAAGAGTTAAGATGCTTTATTTTAGTTGATGATAAAAACAACAACAACAAATGTCACTGAGTGCCTAATATATGCTAGGTGTTATACTAATTATTAGCCCATTTGTTTTCATTTAATGATAACTCTAATATTTTCTAGCCACCATTACCCTATTTTCCGATGAGGAAAGTGAGGTATAGAAAGCTAGTTATGTGGACCGGGCGCGGTGGCTCAAGCCTGTAATCCCAGCACTTTGGGAGGCCGAGACGGGCGGATCAGGAGGTCAGGAGATCGAGACCATCCTGGCTAACCCGGTGAAACCCCGTCTCTACTAAAAACAAAAATACAAAAAGACTAGCCGGGTGTGGGGGCGGCACCTGTAGTCCCAGCTACTGGGGAGGCTGAGGCAGGAGAATGGCGGGAACCCGGGAGGCGGAGCTTGCAGTGAGCTGAGATCTGGCCACTGCACTCCAGCCTGGGCTACAGAGCGAGACTCCATCTCAAAAAAAAAAAAAAGAAAGAAAGAAAAAAGAAAGCTAGTTACTTAACCAAGAGTGCACAGTTTTAAGTGGCGGAGCTGTCCGACTCCAGAGCCCAGGCCTATAACCTCTATGAAAGCCATCCTTCATGGCAGAGACACTAGGGGTCTAAACAATGTGGATGGCCAGTGTCCACCACAGGGCTTTGTGACCAGCAGGGAATCTAAGAGTTCAAGAAAGAGCAAGACAAGCAGGAGTCCTATGACACAGAGATCCTAGACACAGCTACCACTGCAGAGCAAGTAACTAATGAGGTTCTCAGTCAGAGAAAACAGGGGTATGTTTAGGACGATAGAGAAAGCACAAAGCCGGGAAATGTGGCAATTAGCTACAGGCAAAAAGCTAAAGGAAAGATGGTTAATCACGGAACCTCTCTGGGAAGAACCCAACAGTTGGTCTGAGGACAGCAACAGATAATTCATGCTAGATGACATCGAGCACTGACATTAGCTGTGGTGTTTGAAGTCATGGCCATTGGCCCACTCCATGTTTGGAGACAAGAAAAACGTTGTGGTATTCCCGGTAAATAATCAGAACAGGGGCTGAGCTGGGGGAGCAGGTGGGCGTAGGAGGAAGACAAGCTGGGAACCTAGTTCCCATAGTAATAATAAAAACACAAGAGTTTATTTAGCTCCAGAGTTTATAAAACTTTTTGCATCAGTATTACACTTGATCCTCGTATTATCTCTGTGAGGCAGGGGTTATGACTTGCTTTCTACAAATGAGGAAATTAAATCTCAGAGAGGTTAAGCCAACTTTCCCCAAAGCACACAGCTAGTAAATGGTAAAGTTGAGATGCAAAACCAAGGTTTCTGAATCATCTATCTTAAATTATCTTTGTGTTCATTCTTTCATCTTACCTATTAAAAATATTTTAAGGTCAAATTTCGTTACATTTATTCTGAATAGTACCTGATGTAAGGCAAGGGGTATCCCATTAAAAAAACCACTGCTTCCCTCCCTATGTTGTAGGGAACCAGCTCAGTCAGTCAAATGGAGATTAAAAATACCACTTTCACTGCTGGTACAGTCTAAGTGAAACAGTGTGTCTTTGGAGCTGTTAACTGAGTGAGCTGGCTCTACTGTTCCTCTGAACTGAATTTGCCCACCTCATTACGACCCTGAATAATCACAGTCTTTCTCAATAGGATAAACAGGGTGCACAGAAGAGAACAAAATTGAGTCAGGCAATCTGGTAAGTCACTTTACTGAAACTAGGAGAAAGAGGAGAGGTCATACATTACTCAAATGGGATCCCCGCTTCATGACAGCACAAAGGGGATGAAAAGGGGATTCTTGCTCCAGAAAAGCACCTGGTGTTTAATCAGCACTTAGTTTCTTGGTCACATCATGAATGATGAATAGGGGAATGCTGCTCACCTACGCTTTATGATCAGTTTACATTACAGTATATCAGCCGCAAATGTCTTGATTTTATCCTAGTTTTGATGCTTTCACCCCAAATCCTCTTTATTGCATACCCCTTTACTTTGAAATTTTATTACTTTGAAGCTCTGTTCTCATAAACAGGAATAAGAAAACAAGCGGGAGGTCATAGATAACAGGTACCCATTGGGTATTAAAAGGGAAATGTGGAATGGTCAATGACTTGAGACTGTTAAGAAAACAACCACCATTTTTCTTCTACTGTTTACAAGGAATATTCAACTTTTGGTAACCTAATTAAACTTGCACTGTCATTTTAGGAATTTGTTTTTCTTTGCAGATAAAGAGGGAACTTGACCCCTGAGTGATTAGAAGACCTGGACAACCACTAGTTAATCGAAAATCTAGAACATTAAACTTCTGTTCTGTGGCCTGTAACCTGGTGTGCGATCACACCAAGCAGCACATACAAAGGTTTCCATAAAACAATCTGCAAATGCACCAACCTCAGCTGTTCCATTTCTCCTCTGACAAAACAAGAATTATTCAGCATAAGCATCTATGGATTCCCCACCACCACCACCAGTGAAGCTGCCTGGATGGGCTCTACCTGTCCTTCCCGACTAGCAGAAAAGAAAGGCAGGATTTTGCATAAATCAAATCTTATGAGAAACCGATCAAAGCAAAGGGCAGAAGAAGTGGGTAACCCGGAAGTCTAGTGCGGGAAGGAGACACTGTAGAAGTGCTGAGTGTGCTGCAGCAGAGTGTGAAGCAGCACATGGAAGAAGCTGAGTTGGGAAGGAGAGGTGAGATGAGGAATAGGGTGCGATGAAAGGAAAGAGACTGCATCAATGAGAATTTTATTTTTTTCTTCCCTGCCTTAGGAGAATGACCTTGGGTGCTAAATAATAGGAAGATCAAGGAAAAGTGAATAACGAGTTTTGAGTTTTCAAGGACTGCTTAATTTGACCCCCAAAAATACTCGAAGACAACACGAGAAAAGACTGGAATGTGAGCTTGGCGTGCGTTTCTTTAACTAAAACTGCTCCAGGACTGGACTGCATGGGTCACTGCTCTATGAGCCCTTCACCGTCTCTTCCCCCAACCTCCACGGTCATTTTAGTGAATTCCCAGATCAAAAGTAACACTGCCCAGTATATCATCTTTTCCGTACATTGTACCATCATCTTCACATACTTTATTGACTCTTTTCATCACGTGGTATCAGCTCTGCTATCTTAAGCATGCTTTTACTTCTCATGTTTAGCTGCCTGGATGGGCTCTACCTTCAATACACACAGAGAGACAGAGAAAGAGAGACAGAGAGAGAGAGAGAGGCAGGCAGAGAAAGAGAGAGAGAGACAGGCAGAGAAAGAGAGAGAGAACTGCTGGGCAACATGACTCTCTCATTCCGTGTTTAGCTGAGTGTATCTTCAGGAACAGCCATTTGTTATATCCTCCAGGTTCAAGCGAACTCTCTCTGTGATACCAGGGACGTTTCTTCCAGTGACTCCACAGGGAGTTCTCTTTCTGATTAGTACTCAGACAAGGCGAACTGGACAAAGAAACCACATGATGCCTAGTGCCTCACCACCGTATTAAAATATTTTTATATACTTCCTTTATGAAAGTTTCCAGTCTTTCAAATTCATTGCATTTCTTTAATCAGTTCATTAGAACATTTCTTCAGATACCCAACTGCATGTCAAAAAGTATGAATACTCCCATTGGCAACTGCCTTGACTCCTACTTACTTGGGCAAATAAAGTTGTGGTGACACTTTTCATAAGCTCATGGATCAACTTTTATACTTAAAAAAATATTCAGAGAAATGCCAACATGCTTATTGACAATGGTGAAGTTTAATAAGATGCCTCACACAAGTTTATTTTGTTTTTAGGTAGTAGTTTTTAAAAGAAAATATTAGGAAACTCCAACAAAGGTTCGTATGCCCATCCCATCACATATGGAAGCAGATTTTATTATCAGTAATCAAGCTGAGTTGAACCCATTTGAAGAAGCAAGCAGTAATTAGTTTTAATTTACAGCTATAATCATGAATTATTTACCAACAAACGCACTACAAAATATTACTTATTGCACTAGTAAGCCGAGATGACTTCAAACCACTGACTCTGGGTAAGAAGAAAACTCCACAGCTCCAACATCCTACCTGGACAGGAAAACATTCTATTTTATTCTAGAGAAATAGCCACTCAGGTCTGTTTGATGGAGAAGCACTAACACTTTGAAACGTCCATCTCATGTTAAGCCAGTTTGCTCTTTTGTGCCTTCTGACCATTGTTCATAGTTCTGCCTTCCAAGAGTGCAAAACGAGTCTATGACGTCTTCAGCATGACAGGACTTCAGCTACATAAAAGGCAGTGAGCATCTTCCCCCAGGGGTCCTCTCCTATCCTGTCTAAATACCCCCAGCTGTATGACGTGCCCCCTACACATGGTGTTTGTAATTTTCAGATCCCTTACACTCATTTTGTAAACAGCTCTTTGAAATGGTGCTGGCCAGATTGAACACTGTGTCCCAGATCTGACCAGGGCTGAAAACAGTGCCATGACACCTTCCTTGATGTAGCATTCACAGCCTATTAGCACAGCCAGAGACTGTTACTACAGTTAAAAGAAATGTCACTGTTTTCATTGCTTTTAAGCTCATGGGTAACCAAAAATAGAAGCCAATGCTTTGCTATCCTCCTCCTTTAACACACATACACACACACACACACACACACACACACACACAGAGAGAGAGAGAGAGAGAGAAGAACTGCTGGGCAACATGACTGTCTCATTCCGTGAATAAATAAGATTTAAAAGCTCAATTCAAGACTTTAATCCTGCTTATTATCTCATTCCAGCATTCTACTCTTTGGTATACTCGATTCCATCCCTATGGACTAGCTACTACAGTAATAGCTGCTTCCCTCAGCTTATATAAACTACATAAGATATTCCTTATATATATTCACAGGCATCACAGATGAACATGGATATGACTACAAATGGAGCCACCATAAAGGACACTCTGATTAACATGTTCTGGGGATATGGTTTCAACAGATGCAGCTCTGTAAGGAGGCTCTGTCAAATACCTGTTCCTAAGATTTCAAATATACAGAAACTATAGCAACGTCTCTAAAACTTGAGACCAGTAAGACAAGTAAGTTTTTAAGTGAGATCCACCATTTTATTAGGTTCCTTTTATCATATCAGCACAGACGACATTATTTCATACTTTCCACTGTTGCATAAAATGGGTCTTTTTTCACCAATATTTCTCCCCTGTCCTTTTCAACCCTTGTTCACAGTTTTCTTGAGAGACTTCTAGCTTCCATCGGCCCCCTGGTTTCTAAAGCACTACACCCTTCGGATTTCTGGTATGGCAGCACTCCACTTTGGGGTACTAATTCCTGTTTCTATTATCTAATGCTGTAGATCAAACTATCCAAAACCTAATGGTTGAAACAATGATCATTTTATTCTGTCTCATGATTATATGGCTTGGCTGGGGACTAGCTGATAGGGTCTTCTGCTGGTGTCCTTGGCATCTGTCACATGATTACATTTAAGTGAAAGGACATTGTAATATTCAAGATGGATCTCTCATCTACATGCATGGCCCCTCAGTATTCCCCCAACAGTCTCTCTCTTCATATGTCTCATTCCCCAAGGCCTCTCCACATGGCTTCTTTCTCTAGCAGGCTCATCTGAACTATTTATGTGTCAGAACTCCAAGAAGGTCACAGAGGATGCCTTCAAACCTGTTTAAGAATTAGGCCTGAAATTGACACAGCATGGCATCATATCCACCACATTCTGTTGGTGAAATCAAGTCACAGGGCAAGTCCGGGGTCAAAGTAGAGGGAACTGTGCAAGGACATGGGAACCTGTAGACATAAATTTATTTATTGTACTATGCAGAAATGCCTTTATAGTTTGTAGTAAGCTTATCTAGCAGCAATGAGAGAGAGGGAGAGAGAGAGCAAGAGAATAAGAAATACCTAATAATTGTTTTTAAGGTACTGCGTTTTTTTTTTTTTTTTTTTTTTGTCTCAGAAAGAGGGTGATCAACATTTAACTTGCATAAAATATTCACTGGCATTTAAAGTTTACTCTGGGAGCAGTACAGTTTCAATGACCACACAAATAGCAGAAGACACAAAACATCAGCTTCTGCTTCAAAATTCATAGCCATTTTTAGAAACACTTTGTCACAAATGACCATTTTCCCCAGCAGCTGTGTTCACACATGATTTTATAAAACAAATCTTGCCATTTAGACCAAATTGTTGCTCTCCTTAATAGCTTTCTAATGTAATTTTTTTGTGAATATGCAGAAAGTGAGCTGATAGTTGTTCAGGTGTTGACTCTTAGCAGAAGGATCTTATAAATAGTTTGATAATGCAAGGATTCTATTAATGTCATCTAGTGATTCAAATAGAATATCAAATAGAATATTCAAATAGAATATCAAACATATTTCAACACTAATTTTTCTCCAATTTTGTTGTGCTGGCATTTGTACTTTTCATTTTTTTCACTATTGCAAAACATCTCACTAGATTTAGTTAAAGATTTCCATTCTGTATTTCTACTGAAGCCCTCTGCTGTGTCGATATTTGCGGCCGAATTCCGGGTTGTATATTTTTTTGGTCCAGCCTCCAAACTCTTACTCCAGTCATTCCCTCTGCCAGGTGTGCCTTCCTGGCCATTGCCATTGCGGGCTCCTTCCTCATCTCCACACCGCAGTTCTCCTTCTAAAAGCAGCCTTCATTCACCACTCTAAGGCTATCCACGAGCCTAAGAACTTAAACCTATAATCATTTCTTATTTTTTCTTGACACATACTGCCAGCTAATATTTTTCGTTTCTTTGTAACTTATTATCTGTCTCCAACCACCACAAAACTAGAACATACTAGTGTGGACGCCTTCTTTGACCTCTTCATCACCTATCGCCAGGGCATAAAAATATGCTTGGCACAAAGTAGATACTCAAAAAGTATTAGTTTTAAAAATAAGCTGTATGCTGCAATGAACAATCTTAAGCCATTAATTCATATTATTAAAGTTGGGGCAAAAATATATCATAACCACAACAATGGAAAACAGCAAATGTAATAACTATAAATAGCAGGAAACACCATCAAGATATTGGTGACCACATCAACCTAACTCCCTGTTAACTGAATAACCTGCTGGGTATGTGTGTATATGTGTGTGTGTGTATATTTAAATAACATATACAATTACATTATATATATATTTATATACATACATATGTATATATGTTATACATATGTAAAACTTTTAGTGGCATAATGTTTTTAGAAATAAATGAGATTTATGTGAAAATCATAATTGATCTGATCTTTTAAATTTGTAAAATGTAGGAAGCAAAAATTAAATCTCATTTACTTGCTTCCATTCTCCAACTGTCTAAGGACTACTTCGCAGAAAATCGACCACCACCAGTGGGCTACAGAAACATGGACTTAGAGGGTCTGACATAAAGATGTATTTATTCCTTTTTCATTTATAACAAAATTTGTGCTTCGTGCATGTTTCTCTCCATTGTCCTTGTTAAATGCGTGACTTCACTTTGCTCCTCCATGCCAATTTACCTTTCTCTCTCCTGTGTTTAATGTTAAATTACATTCTTCTTTTTGTTTTTTGAGACAGAGTTTCACTCTTGTTTCCCAGGCTGGAGGGCAATGGTACGATCACGGCTCATCACAACCTCCGCCTCCCGGGTTCAAACGATTCTCCTGTCTCAGCCTCCTGAGTAGCTGGGATAACAGGCATGTGCCACCACGCCCGGCTAGTTTTATTTTTTTAGTAGAGATGGGGTTTCTCCATGTTGGTCAGGCTGGTCTTGAACTCCTGACCTCAGGTGATTGCCTGCCTGGGCCTCCCAAAGTGCTAGAATTATAGGTGTGAGCCTTCTATTCTATTTGAAATTCGATTCTGAACAGATAACCCAAAACACCCAATACTTCTGTTCCTTAGAAACGAGACCAGCAATGACATCGAGCACGCATACTGTGCTTAGAGCTACACGTCTGAGCTGCCACATCGAAATAGAACACAGATTCTTACAAGTGACTTTACCTGCCTCTCCTTCCACATTCTTTCCCAGAAACCAGCCCTGGAATTCCTGAGTGTCTACTGTAATACCTTTGACTGTGCTTTCCCAAATGCAATTCTAATTCATCCCCTTACCACATGTTATCACAGTTTACAATAAACTCAGTTTGCATTTCTTTGTGACCTAGTATTTCTGCAAGTGTCCATGGTGACTAGAAGGCCCGACTGAACTGGAGTCTCTCAGGATGGCCATAGGAATTTTTTCCTGCAAACATTCAGATGAAGTCCCAGATGGCCATTACAAAGAGTGCTTTCAATGACATTTTCTCTTCCTTTCTTCTTTCATCAGCAGAACATGATGCCAGCTACAAAATGAGAAAAATAATCTCCCAGAGAGCCTCCTGCCCTGCTTAGATGTTGGCTTAAGAAGAAATTACATGTTTCGTTGTGCTAGAAACTTTCCTCTTTTGTCAACTGTAGCATGGAAAGAACTTCTCATCCTCCTCGTCAGTGTTTTAAGGCTGGCATCTTTTGTTGAGAGAGTAAAAAAGGTAAGCTATAGGAATTCTAACCCGTAATTTTGTGTAACATAATGGGAATGGAACATGTAGCCACAGAATAACTGCATGTTTCAGCAGACTACTTCATAATATTTTTTTAATTATCAAGTTACTTGAAACATAATTACCACATTACCTGACATTCTCAGATCTCCCTATAGCTCTCCAGAAACAAAATCATGCCATTTTTTTGTCATTACAATTCATTTGTTATTGTGTATGTATCTGGCAGAGAGCTCGAGTGTATTAGTATGCCAACTGTGTTATCTACAGCACTATCAGGAAACAGCATGCACTTACACTATAATTAATGGGTAAATTCCTGTGTGGTAACTAAATTTTTGAGAACGAAAAACATGTTCATCATGAAACAATCCCATGAAACCTTCACAGTATTAGACTTTACCCCTGCAGGGTAGAGTTTCACCTAGAAAATACCACTCTCCTATACGCTGTTGTGTCTGTCACCTGTCTGTGAAAACTCTCTCACGTTCAAAAAGAGCCTCACAAGAATATTATATGATGAATAAGGCTCCCAAATGGAGAACTGGTTTGTCAAAATCACTACGTTTTTCTACATGTGATTACAAAGCAGAATTTAGCATAAAGGATTTAGAGGTTCTACTCAAATTATTAAAGTCAGCAATGACTACTGCCATCCTACTTCACCTATATTGTGGGCCCATAATACATCTCCTAGTATAACATTATTTTAAGACAAAGAGTACATTTTCTTTCTGTGAAAGCCTACATCAAATTTGACAGCCCAAATTTTATTTTATTTTTGTTCATATCAAAGAGTAGCCATTGTTCCCTCTTGAGGAAAGTATATGATCACAGTGGAGAGTTTCTAGATGTTTGGGTCCAACCGCTTACTTCTCGTTGGCTGGCTCGGTTGATGGGAGGATGGGATTAACGAGACAGAGCCTTTTACACAAACCATATCTGAATTTTCAAGATCCTCGTTGCTACATGGCCACAGATGGCACTGGCTGCAGCCAGCAATCTCATGCTGATGTACATGGTCATCAGAACTGAGAAAATGAGACAGATCAATACAAACTTATCACCTGTCCCAGGGAAAAAGCTCTCCTCTGCTTAATTATGTCAGGACATAGATATCATCTATCTAGCAAATGGCATTATCAAGATGTTGAATAATGTAAAGATGAGGTATGTCTCCAGGGTGAAGTCAGTATTTCACCACTCCTACCTAACAGCAGTAATAACTCTGCCAGACTTCATACAGTTGTGTATCTAAAGAAAAGAAGCCAGAATCATAATAAATAGTGGTTGCTGAGATGTGCATATAAACTGAAAAATTCTCTTAGGAAACCTCTGTCACCGTTTTTGATTAGTATCAGTAATTATTACTACTGAAGGCTAGGCAAAGATCCCTCTTGAGATAAAAAGGTTGATTGAAAGCAAGGCAGATGCCTTTCTAGAAACTTTTGAAAGCAGGTGTGCATGGGGATTTCATCTCTCTCCATAGTGCCATTGTAATGACTTCTGGATGAAGATTATACTATTCTCCAGGGCTAGCAAAGCTGTGAAGTAGGCACCTGTCTTAGTCCATTTTGTGCTAGTATGACCGGATACCACAGACAAGGTAATTTACAAAGAAAAGAAATGTATTTCTCGTAGTCCTAGAGCCTGGGAAGTCCAAGATTACGAAGCTGCATCTGGTGAGGGCTTTCTTGCTACCTCATAACATAGGAGGAGATATCACATGGTAAGAGAGTGTGTCTGAGAGAGAAAACCAAACTCATCCGGTTATCAGGAAACCACTCCTGTGATAATGGCATTAATCCATTCACAAAGACAGAGCCATCAGGACTTACCAACTCTTACAGACCCCACCTCTCAACACTGTTGCATTGGGGATGAAGCTTCAACACATGAACTCTGCAGGACACATTCAAACCACAGCAGAGACCAACTGGATTGTTTCAGTGACATCTACATGTTCAGTCTCTGGTGTTCCTCAGGCAACGCAGCTTTGTTTAGCCCATGGGCCCCTTGCAGTGGTTTTGGTAGGACTCCCTTCCTCTAGATTCTTGGCCACACCAAGCTATTAAACTCTACTAATTGCCAGCCAATTGCTCTGTTGTTTTCAACAAAGCTCTGGGACACAAATTGCTCCACAAAGTAATTTAATCAAATTCTGGCTCCCTTGAAGAAATACTTTCGATGTCAGTGCTTGTTCTTTCTTTTGGTTCCAGCAGAACTCCTCCCAGTTGTTTGAGTCCCTAGTTCTCTCCAGCAAACTCACAGACCTTCAGTTTAACCAGTATCTTGAGCCTCCTCTCAATTACCTTTTGGCCAAAATCTCAACTGTTCTTGAGAACACCTTTAGGGTTGAGTACCTATTTTAATCTCTGACGCAACTGAAGTCAGTCCCTTTCAGAAGAAATTAGGAGGTGTTTTACGGCTTCTTTCTACCACCAGGCAAACATCTCTGTTCTACTAGCTGAGCATTTTTTAGGGGAAAAACAGAAGACTGAGATTTTCTCTATTTCCCTATTCTGGCATAGAACCCACTGCCTCACCCGTCTGGACATGAGTGATCAGGGTTCCATTATCCACAACATGCTGCATACAAGATAGAATCCCTATTTTATTAGTGGGTTATAAGAGCTGGGTGGAAGCAGGGGATCCCTACCTCTCAACTACACTACCCCAGGACTTAGCCACCATAATAGGTAGCTGGGAGCTTTTGTATTTTTCATCTGTTTTAATTCTTTATTCTGGATTTTTTTCTACACTCTACATGTGATTACATACCTTCAGCAATTGACTTTTTAATTTTAAATGTTGGATTTTCAATTCTACAATATTCAATTCATTTTTTTTTGGATCTCAATTTCTCATTAAAATTCTGTCTTTCATTTTCTTAAATTCTTCTGTTTTCGTTCACATATTTATGAAGTTCTTATTTGCTTATTCCCTCATTTGAATCATCTTCATTTATAGTCTTTTATTATCAGTCTCATTTATCTGCCTCATTTTTTTTTTATATACTTTAAGTTCTAGGGTACATGTGCACAATGTGTAGGTTTGTTACGTATGTATACATGTGCCATGTTGGTGTGCTGCACCCATTAACTCGTCATTTACATTAGGTATATCTCCTAATGCTGTCCCCCTCCTCCCACAACAGGACCTGGTGTGTGATGATCTCCTTCCTGTGTCCAAGTGATCTCATTGTTCAATTCCCACCTATGAGTGAGAACATGTGGTATTTGGTTTTCTGTTCTTGCAATAGTTTGCTAAGAATGATGGGTTCCAGCTTCATCCATGTCCCTACAAAGGACACTAACTCTCATCTTTTTTTATGGCTGCATAGTATTCCATGGTGTATATGTGCCACATTTTCTTAATCCAGTCTGTCATGGATGGACATTTGGGTTGATTCCAAGTCTTTGCTATTGTGAATAGTGCCGCAATAAACATATGTCTACATATGTCTTTATAGCAGCATGACTTATAATCCTTTAGGTATATCCCCAGTAGTGGGATGTATCTGCCTCATTTCATATCTGCTTTTAATGTCTGGATTTTCTCTTGATTACCAGTCACATGTTCTTTTCCCTTTGCAAGTGTCAATTTTTATTATATCTTGGACAACATTGTGTATAAAGTAAGTGTAGAGGCTGAAAATGATATTGTCCTTTTCCTAGGGAGGAAAACGATGTTGGTTTTCTCCCTCCCTCTGTCAGGCAGATAATGTGAAGGGATGATCACCAGTCACAGGTCCCCCAGAATTTAAGTTGGGACAGGGCTGGGTTTCACCTTTAATTAAAACCTTTACCACTTTTTTCAAATGTTTTAAGTTTACGATCCATCAATTTCTCTCTTCCATTTGGGACTGGCCCTCCTGTATCTTTGTTTAGGAGTCTGATGGTTCTGCTTCTCTCTTCCACCATGAAATTACTGCCCTTTGGAAATTGAGAGTTTAGTTGTTTGGCATTCTGATCCACACAGATTTGAAATATGGCACCTATTAAAGGGGAAACTTAACTGTATACTTGTTACTTATCGCTTCCTGTAGTATGACTTTGTCTCCTAAGCCCTGACAGGCTTTGGTTGACTTCAGTCCTGAGGCTTTCTGACTCAACCCCTATACTCTTAGGCTATCTCAAAATCCAACAAATGCCCGTACAAGAAACTAGACATGTGTTTGGAGTTTATCTAGTTTTGATTGGTCAGTGTCAGCCTATGTGGCTGTCAAAGTCTCCACTGGTTTCTCTTTGTCCTAATGGAGTCCTACTTTCTATGGAGAGCCTAATCCTCAGCCCATGCACAGAATCAGCACATGTCCCTAGAAGAAAAGTGGTATCCAGTCACGGCTCACATAGGAAGAACTCGACCTTCTCGGAAATTTGTATGTATTTATTTAGTCCTTTTTATTTTCATGCCTCTCCATTGTGTTTCAACATACAATCTTGATCATTTATATTCTTCCATTTGTTAGACTGTGAATAATAGCTTTGCACTATCTACTGTGTCCTCCTTAAAAGAGAAGTCACAAAAAGTTGAATATTAATAAGTTAGAAAGCCATATCAAGAAATCACTTGAATAAGAAGCCATTTGAAAATAGAGAAAACTGTCTTGTTGCTTCTTAAATCATCCTATATACTTTTTTGGAAAAAATGCTAGTCCTCAGATTACCTTAAGATATACCTACACACACACACATACACACACACACTCTCTCTCTCTCTCTCTCTAAGGAATTCTGGTAAAGTTCATGCTGAAGATTTCATTGGGATGCTTCAGAATAAGTAAAAAGTTACTTCCTTCATTTAGTTAAGATATTTAAGTACCCACTTTACTCACACACTCAGATTCATGTTTGTTCTTTAAACATTGATGGATGCATACTTCTGTTACTCTTATATGCAGAGGATTTGTGAGAACTGGAAACTGTCTTCCCACAGAGAGGAATGGCAAGACACGTGGTGTCCAGTTAGGATTCATTCAGAGAAAAGTGTGCTTTAGTTAAGTGGGAGTCCTTGAGCTACTTGAAGTTTTGAGTGTGCTTTCAACATTTTTGGTAGAAAGAATCTCTCTATTTATTAATAATTTCTAAACATCTTATGGCAATTAATACTGTAATTAATTTAGAAAATCCTAATTTTAGAAGAGAATATTTTGATAGAATATGACAGCAAAGAATGTGTAATGATAGGAAAACTAGGGAAAAAGGACAGAACACTTTATAGAGGAGTATTAAATGAATGGTTATAGAATGTCTTCTCTGATTTCATTTAGACAACTATTATAAGACATAAGTTTCATTCAAACTGAAAATTTTAAAGCATTAACACACATTTATCAGTACTCCTTTTAGAAATATACTCCTCACCTAAAAAGAAATTCTATTTATAGTCTATATCTTACATTAGAAATAGGCTTCAAAATTATACACAAATGTTTCTCAAAGTCATTCTCTCATTCTTAGTTATTATCCTTAGCTGCAGCTATAATTTTTAGATTCTACTGACCCCATCAACTGGCTAAAAGGAAGCAAACATTTCTTTCAAATATGGAAACCTGTATCAGACAGAAGAAATGAAAGAAAACCAAACATAAACAATGCATAATCTGCTGTCAATCTATCAAATATCCCATATTCTCTTTAAGCTCTATCCAAACATATTTAGTCTCTTTTTTAAACTGTATATTAAATCCACATTTAATAGATTACATTTTGAAAGGCTATGGTGTGATATTATATAACTTTAATTTTTAATTTTTCTTCCAATTTTATTTTTTTCCTAATTTAGACCTTATTATTTTTGCTATGTTGATTCCAAAACTAGAATCTATACTAATCACTAAATTTCTGCAAAACCCTAGAGCATAAGTAATATATACAATAGTTCCTAATCTAAAGGAATTATAATCTAGCCAACAAGACAAAGTAATGCATTGTCATTGTGAAATGGGAGGTGTCTTGTATACACACAAGCATTTTTTTTTCTTTTTTTTTTTTTTTTGAGACAGAGTCTCGCTCTGTCACCCAGGTTGGAGTGCAGTGGCTGGATCTCAGCTCACTGCAAGCTCCGCCTCCCGGGTTCCCACCATTCTCCTGCCTCGTCCTCCCGAGTAGCTGGGACTACAGGCGCCGCCACCATGCCCGGCTAATTTTTTGTATTTTTAGTAGAGACGGAGTTTCACCGTGTTAGCCAGGATGGTCTCGATCTCCTGACCTCGTGATCCACCCATCTCGGCCTCCCAAAGTGCTGGGATGACAGGCGTGAGCCACCACGCCTGGCCTCACAAGCATATTTTTAAGAAAACAGTTTACTAATTAAGAGTTAGAAAAAATAGGACACACAACTCTTAACTTCCAATTGGATTATAACCACTTCCACTTAAAGACCTCTGGAGAAGCCCCCTATTAAGAAGTATAAGGCTAGCAGTGGTCAGACTGGCAGGTTTTATGCTCCCAGCCATCTAATGAGGAGACCCAAACACCACGACCAAGACCACAGCAGCTGCAGGCATTATTCTTCAAAAAGCTATTCATCTCATCCAGAATCTTCACCCTACTCGAGGCTGCCCTGATGGATTCATGGAGCATATATCATCAAAACACTTTTCCAAGCAGTCCTGGTTTTCCTATAAGAAACCCAAGCTTGCATTTAAATAGCCTTATTCTATGCTTCTTAAGAGGAACTGTACTCATCACAGAGATGCAGGCCCAGATTTGTGAGCCAACTCCTCGTATCCAATTCAGGAGGATTTCCCCAGACATATTTACCATCACAAAATATCGTAGAAACTGTAGAAATTAAGTAGTTAGAAATGAAACATACATCAGATCTCACTGTATTGTATCATGTATTATGTGAGACATGATACAATTTGGGCAGTTTGTGAAACTCTCTGTTCTGCCACTGTTGTTAGACGTATGAGTGGCAGATGCTGGAATGTTTGAGAACTTTATTAGAATGTTTTGTTTAATTAAATCGAGTGGTCACCGTGCCACTTTCTGGATAGTCTAAGATTGTGACCAGACACAGAATTCAAGGGAGAAGAGAAATAATTCCTTTGTGCAATAATTTTGGCAATTGGGTATAACCCTGTGCCAGTGCACAGACTGCTTCTTTGAAAATAATTGATTAGATAATCCAACTGGGGTCCTTCTTTTGGCACCTTATGCCACTCTGATTTAGGAGTGCATAGACATGGTTATCAAAAATCTGGGTCTCATTTTATAAGCTAAGCCTTTTAAAAGTTGATGAGCAATAGCAAAATAGAAAAATTGTAAGACTGGAAGCCTTGTATTAAATAATAATACACATACATGTGCATGTCTCCCCATGTAATTCATTCCATTTGAGATACATATCTCTAGTTTCTTTTAAAAGCTGAGTCATTCTTGTAAATACATCAAGACAGCAAAAAGAAATTGCTAGTTGTATATTGACTAACCCCTCTAACAAACCCAATATCACAGTGGCTTATCAAAGTAATCGTTTAATTTTTTATTCATACAACATCTAGTGCAGGTGTTCCAGTGTGACTGGCATCCTTTAACAACATCCACCATGAAATGATGCAGGGATTCAGGATACTTTTATGTATGGTTTTGCCACCTCCTAAAATCTGGGAGTCCTGCAAGGATGTGGATTCTTCCTCTAGATGTTTCCAGGAGAGGCAAGCCCTGGAAATGCATACATTATAATTGCCCACGTTTCACTGGTCAGAACTCAGTTACGTGGTCCCATGTAACCACAATGAGACTAGAAATGTAGTTTGGCTATGTGTCCAGGAAGAAAAGAAAGGATCTGGTGAGCACATAGCTTTGATTTTAGCACTAGTAATTTAATACTGTTCTTTAACAAATGAAAATATTTTCAGTGCTACTTTTCTAAATAGGTGCTGTTTTTATCAGCTCCTTATGTGTTCATCTACCTGGTGTTCTTTCTAAAACTTAATTAAGCTTAAGAGAAGAATGGAGTTCGTTTATTAGTGCTATACCCATGAGTTTTAAAAGCAAAGGGAAACTACTTTGGAATGTAAAAGTCAGTCATAAAATATTATCTATTGGCCCCCAAAAAGTTGTTTGATACGAAAAAAATAATTTGTGTGAGGACTAGTTCTATGCATGTCTCCCCATGTCATTTCAATATCAACATATTCCTGATATTGGAAATCTCCCGTGTAGGGTTAAAACTGCAACTCCTTTCTGGCCACTTTGTGTGTTAAATTCAGATTTCTCCTGTTTTAAAAATATGCTCACTTACTTTTGTTGCTTAATATAAACAGGTAAAAGCAATATAAAATCTTACTTAATAATTTGAAAATACTTAGAAGATTAAACATTTTCATAATAAACTGGCAACTCTGGTTACATATTATTTTAGACATTACATTTGACATGGTTTGGCTGTTTCCCCATCCAAATTTCATCTTGAATTGTAGATCCCATAATTCCCACATGTTGTGGGAGGGACCCTGTGGGAGACAACTGAATCGCGGGGGTGATTTCCCCCAGACTGTTCTTGTGGTAGTGAAGTCCCATGAGATCTGATGGTTTTATGAGGGAACACCCCTTTCACTTGCTTCTTATTCTCTCTTGTCTGCCAACATGTAAATATGTCTTTCACCTTCTGCCATGATTGTGAGACCTCCCTGTTCATGGAAATGTGAGTTCATTAAGCCTCTTCTTCTTTATAAATTACCTAGTCTCAGGTATGTCCTTATCAGCAGCATGAAAACAGACTAAAACCATAAATTGGTACCAGCAGAGAGGGGTGCTGCTGTAAAGATACCCCAAAAGTGTGGAAGTGACTTTGGAACTGTATAACAGGCAGAGGTTGGAAGAGTTTGGAGGGCTTAGAAGAAGTCAGAAAATGTAGGAAAGTTCAGAACTTCCTAGATAATTGTTGAATGACTTTGACCAAAATGCTGATAATGATATAGACAATGAAATCTAGGCTAAGGTGATGTCAGAGGGAGATGAGGAACTTGTTGAGAACTGGAGTAAAGGTGATACTTGCCGTGTTTTAGCAAAGAGACTGGTGGCATTTTGCCCCTGCACTAGAGATTTGTGGAACTACCAACTTGAGAGAGATGATTTAGAGTATCTGGTAGAAGAAATTTCTAAGCAGCAAAGCACCCAAGAGGTGACTTGGGCACTGTTAAAAGCACTCAGTTTTGAAAGGGAAACACAGCATAAAAATACAGAAAATTTTCAGCCTGACAATGCAATAGAAAAGAAAAACTCATTTTCTGATGAGAAATTCAAGCTGGCTGCTGAAATTTGCATAAGTAATGAGGAGCCAAATGTTAATTGCCAAGACAATGGAGAGCATGTCTCCAGGGCATGTTAGAGACCTTTACAGTAGCCCCTCCCATCACAGGCCCAGAGGCCTAGGAGGAAAAAATGGTTTCATGGGCCAGGCTCAGGGACCCAGTGCTGTGTGCTGCCTAGAAACATGGTGCCCTGTGTCCCAGTCACTCTAGCCATGGCTAAAAGGTGCCAAGGTACAGCTTGGGCCTTGGCTTCAGAGGGTGCAAGTCTTAGGCCTTGGCAGCTTCCATGTGGTGTTGAGCCTATGGGTGCACAGAAGTCAAGAAATGAGCTTTGGGAACCTCCACCTAGATTTCAGAGGATGTGTGGAAACACCTGGATGTCCAGGCAGAAGTTTGCTGCAGGGGTGGAAACGTCATGGAGAACCTCTGCTAGGGCAGTGAGGAAGGGAAATGTGAGGAAGAAGCCCTCAAACAGAGTCCCATTAGGGCACTGCCTAATGAAGCTGTGAGAAGAGGGTCGTCATCCTCCAGACCTCAGAAGGGTAGATCCACTGAAAGCTTGCACCATGTGCCTGAGAAAGCTGCAGACACTCAATGCCACCCCATGAAAGCAGCTGGGAGGGAGGCTGTACCCTGCAAAGCCATAGGGGCGGAGCTGCCAAAGACCATGGGAACCCACCTTTTGTATCAGCATGACCTCAATGTGAGACACGGAATCAAAGAAGATCATTTTGAAGCTTTAAGACTCAGCTGCCCAGCTGGACTTTGGACTTGCATGAGCCTGTAGTCCCTTCATTTTGGCCAATTTCTCCCCTTTGGAATGATTGTATTCATCCAATGCCTGTACCCCCACTGTAACTAGAAAGTAACTAACTTGCTTTTGATTTTGTAGGCTTATAGGTGGAAGGGACTTGCCTTGTCTTGACTGTAGACTTTTGAGTTAATGCTGAAATGAGTTAAGACTTTGAGGGACTGTTGGGAAGGCATCACTGGTATTGAAATGTGAGGACATGAGAATTGGGAGCAGCCAGGGGCAGAATGATATGGTCTGGCTGTGTCCCCACCCAAGTCTCATTTTGAATTGTACCTCCCATAACTCCCACATGTTGTGGAAAAGACCTGGTGAGACACAATTGAATCATGGGGTGGTTTGCCCCATAATGTTCTTGTGGTAATGAATAAGTCTCATGAGATCGGATGGCTTCATAAGAGGAAACCCTTTAGCATAGTTCTCATTATCTTTTATCTGCCACCATGTAAGATGTGCCCTTCACCTTCTGCCATGATTGTGAAGCCTTCCCAGCCACATGGAACTGTGAGTCTGTTAAACCTTTTTTTCCTGATAAATTACCCAGTCTTGGGTATGTATTTACCAGCAGCATGAAAATGTGAGTAATACAGCATTTATCTCACTTGGATTTGAGAGAGAGATCCTTTTTCTGATGACTGCTTTTGAGATGAGAATGTTTGTGTGTATGTGAAAGCCAGGCCAAAGACATTCCCCGGAGAAATTACCTTTTCTTTACCCCGTTTCTCTTCTTTTTAATTTATTTTTGAGAACTCTTAAATGGTAGAACTTATGCAAGCATAACTGAAAATGTGACTATTATTTTCTATATTATTAATTTTCCTTCCTAATTTTCCTACCAAGAAGTGCCAGCATCTTTTGTTTACAAAGTGCTTTGTGTGGCATCAATTTTGGTAGTCATCTTCAACAGCTACACATATTCATATCCAAAAACCTGCTTCCAAGTCAGTTATTTAAAGAGAAGTACAAAAATATTTTCTGGAATTAAAACTCTCTTGTATCCTGTGAATCCTGGTCAAAACAAACAAAAAAATGCAAAGATCACAAACAGATCATGTCAAAGAATGAATGGAAGAGATATTATGTACCCGTCTATTAAAATAGCTATCTTAGGCTATATACTGTCAGTCACTGGTTATTAAATCATCAAAAAAAGTGCTTTTATTTACAGTACAGGTGTTAAAAAAAATCTGGATTTAAACCCAAAAGGTGTCAAAAAGTTTTGTCAAGCAAGGAAGTATTCAGCTGGTTAAAATGAGGAGTTCTAGGCTGCTCTGATGAAATGCCCCAGGAAGCTTCGTGCAGAGAGTGTTTAAAAAGCAAACAGCTTTCCTAATTTTCAGAGCAATGCTATTTGGACTTAAAGGCACTCTTCCTTGTGGAAAACGCACATGAGATATACAAATCTGTTCTGACCACCAATCTGGCAAGACACAACTATGCATTCTGGGAACACTTTCATGGATACGCAGGGGAAAAGGGAATTTCCTCCCACCCATTTGAATGTTTAATAAACTGACTCTATAACATCAACCAACAATAGATAGATTAACAGGAGAAAAGGTATACATGTTTATTACATACTCGTATGCATGTGTAGGGGAACTACACAAAATATGAGACTCAAAGAAGGGCCAGATGACTAAGTTGTATACCATACAGAGAATAAGAACTTGGGGCTCCTGGGGAGGGTGGGGACGGGTTGTGGGAGGGTAGGGGGAGGAAACAATGGAGAGCAAAGGCTGTCTTGTTACGCAGATGAAGTCTCACAGGTAGCAAGCAGTCCTCAGAGTGAATAGAAGGCAGCTTGTGGTTAATAGTTTCTCTGTCAGAACTTCAAAATGTCAGACTTAAGTCTCCTTTTTCTGTGAGTTCATCTTTCCTAGATCTGGATAAGGTGACCTAAGAGAAAGCCTCTGTTTTTATCTCCTGTTTGCTTTACTAACATAGATAAACATACTTTTTTTTTTTACAAAGTAATCGCTTTTCAAAACTATTCAATTTCTCTGAATAAACAACTTGAAATATACCAAAAAAGTATACTTCAAGGAGGCATATTTTGGATTCCAACAAATGCAATAGCAAGGAAGTATTTTCTGACCTAGAACTTGTTTTTGTCCTTCTTAAGGTCTACCATTCAGAGTGTTGGGGCTCAGAAAACAAGACCCCAAAATGAAGGCCGCTGCAATACCTTCAGAAGCAAAAGGTTTTTTCTCTGACCTCTTCCTGTCCTCCTTTCTCTCAGTCCCATTCTTCCCCAAGGCTAGCCATAGAAATGAGAAACACTCTTCTCCAAGACAGGTCATAGAAACCAGAACTCCTTTTCTCCAAAGACAGCCACAAAACTAAAAATATTAATCTAACCTTGTAGCAGGACGAGCAGCAGACAAAACTCCTCAGACACCAAGTTAAAGAAGGAAGGGGTTTATTTGGCCAGGGGCATCAGCAAGACTCCTGTCTCAAGAGCCAAGCTCCGTGAGTGAGCAATTCCTGTTGCTTTTAAGGGCTCACAATTCTAAGGGGCTGCGCGTGAGAGGGTCGTGATCAATTGAGCAAGCAGCAGGTACGTGACTGGGGGCTGCATGCACAGGTAATTAGATCAGAACAAAACAGGATAGGGATTTTCACAGTGCTTTTCTATATAATGTCTGTAATCCATAGACAACGTAACTGATTAGGTCAGGGGTCGACCTTTAACTACCAGGCCCAGGGTGTGGTGCCTGGCTGTCTGCTCGTGCATTTCATTTCTGCCTTGTAGTTTTCACTTTTTCTTTCTTTGGAGGCAGAAATTGGGCATAAGACAATATGAGGGGTGGTCTCCTCCCTTACCCTTCCCTTCGTCCTATCCGTGTAAAACTGGCCAGAAAGAAATTCTCTGACCTACCTTGTTTGATGATAGGTTATAAGACTCCCATTCCAGAAAGGTTTCTGCCCCATACCCAGAGGGAAGTACCACTGCTCAGAGAAGCCAACAGGAATCTAGATGGACACAGCTTGCTGGGTTCCCCCACTCAGACTATTAGTATTAGATCACACACTTTTTGTCCAATCATATTTCTACATGGCTGTCCATATTTTGTTGAACCAAAGCAAAAACTAGACACTTTCCCCTGTGTCTTTGGGTCTTCATTCTGAGGGATCCTGTGTACACATGTTAAATAAATTTGTATGCCTTTTCTTCTATTCATCTGCCTTTTGTGAATTTATTTTTCAGCAAACCTTCAGAGGGCCAGGAGGAAGGCTCTCCTGTGGCCCTTGCAAAGGGAAAAATGGTGATAAAGAGTAAATTTTACTGAATACTCCTGTTTTATTTTGTTTGGCACCTATCAGATTTGCAGGGGCCAAGTAGAGTTTTCACGATAATAGTATGATTTCTATCCAGAGTTCTTGAAAGTCACCCTTTCCAGCCTAATATGCTGCCTTCACCATCTCAAAAGGAATAAAAGAAATGAGACAAAACAAATCAAAACAAAACAAAACGCAAACATCATGCACAAAGCTCTGAGCTCTGGCTCCTTTAAAGACCCTACAGGTTTGTACACACAGCAGCAGACCTTTGGAAATCGCTTCACAGACCTACTCCAATTAGTTTAAATATGGGAATCAGGACTGTCTTTTTCTCTTTCCTTGAGTGTCTCCTTCACTAATAATGTCTACATTATCAGTCAAAGGGAGTTATTCATTACATATTTTTTAGACATGTCTTTTATCTCTCATCACTATTCATGGTCTCTTTTTGACATGCTGATTCTACTTCTTTTTTTCTTGTTCTTTGGTCTTTCTAAAAACTATTTTCTCCCTTATTTCTTATAAAGAGATCTGGATTTCACGTGATGTTAGAGCAGCTTCTGCTACTCAAACATTTGAATGAACCTCACTCAAACATGAAAAGCTGTACTGGGAATAAGATGGGATTTGTGTAGAAATCTATGGAGATAGGAGAGGCAGCATATTTTTATATTTCATCTACTTATAGATGTTTTCTTGACATTTTTGTGAATAAAAAGGAGAAGGATGAAATGTAATACCTTCAAGATAAAATTGCACTGAGGTTAACAAGAGCTCATTCTTCTTTTGGCTTTGGCTACAATATTTGAAGTAAGCTGGAATTTTAACAGTGGCTTATCTCATACTGTTTTCATTGCAAGACCTCACCAGTGATTTTTCATTTACTAACTAGAATAAGAATGTAGTCCTTTAAGTATTTATCAGACAGTAACTAGATAAGAAGTTGGTATTATTTGCTCAATAGGATCCATTCTACATTAGTTATTTTCTGCTTTAAATAATGCATTACATGAAAAGACCATTTGTTTAGACACTTGCAATTTTGATTACATACACAAACACACAGACAATATGCAATGAGATAGTTAACTGACATTTCTGAGAAACTAAAGTACAAATATATAAAATTCAAGACCAGTTCACAAACCTGCCAAAGTACAAGTCTTATAAATCCAAGAGGAAGATTTTTTGAGAGGATTTATTAGAGAAGAAGTATTTTCCTCCTGCAACTTAAATAGAGAGAAAACAGTTTCAGTGGGACTTTGCAGGAAGATTTTCTGTGATCCGTACAGCTATGAGACAGGGTAATCCCCACCTGGCCCTGACTGGAAACTCCAGATACAAAGAACTAGGTGAACCCAGGTGTAGGCAACAGGGCAGGGCTGCACTTGGTCAGGCTGGGACAAAGAACGCATTTCCCTGTGGACTGTCTTAAGTCCTTTCCAAAAAACATCTGGAAAAGAGATGTAATCTCAACAGAAGCTGGAGGTGGACTTCAGATTCCCAGGATCTTCACGTAAACAAGCCCAGCCAGAAGCAGCAGTCACTGAAATCAGGAGATTGCATACCAGAGCCCCAGAGATCCGAGGTCCTCAAAGAACATGAGGGACTCCACGACCTCCTTCTAAACTCTACTGGCTCTGAGGGCACAAAACCAGGCACAACAGTTCTAGACAAAGCCAAGACAAGGCAGAGATGCTCCCTGTAGACTTCTGCCCCTCATCCCCTGGAAGAGCCGCAAACAGCAGCCAAGCAGGAGAGAAGGAAATGAGAAAGAAAGAGGGACAAAACCAACACTCCTGCCTCAAGGCAGGTTTCCCCTAAAGGATGAGGGAGTAATCTTACCTTTAAATGGAGTTGTAAGCGTAATTATTATATATAATACATAATAATATATTCCCTACATATATAGAGAGTTTACATGTGATGTCCGATTATATAAGACAACCAAGTAGATATTGTGACAATGTGACAACATTACTAACAATATTACCTTAGGAAATAACAGAAAAGTCACACACTAGGGATTGAAGGAGAAGTTCTCTTACCTAATATATTTTTTATCTAATGTATTACATAAATGTAATATTTATGGGATACTGTGTAATATTTTAATACAATATGAAATGATGAAATCGGGTAATTACCATATCCATCACCTCAAACATTTATCATTTGCGTTAAAAACTATTCAAAATCTTCTATACAACCAATCTATTTCCATCTTTTCCTCCCCCTACCCTCTCCCACCTCTGGTATCTAGTATTCTACTTCCTACTTCTGTGATCAAATTTTATGAGGTTCCACATATGACTGAGTACATGTGGTATTTATCTTTCTGTGTCTGATTTATTTCACTTAACATAACGTCCTCTAGGCTTATTCATGTTGCCACAAATGACCGGATTTCATTTTTTAATAGCTGAAAAGTATTCCATTGTGTATATATACCACATTTTCTTTATCCATTCATCCATTGATAGAACAGGCTGATTATACATCTTAGTTATTGTGAATAGTGCTGCAATAAACATAGGAGTACAAATATTTCTTTGACATACTGATTTCCTATTCTGTGGATTTATATCCAGCAGTGGGATTGCTGAACCATATGATAGTTATATTTTTGATTTTTTTGAGGAAACACCATACTGTTTTCCATAAAGGTGGTACTAATTTATATCTGCACCAACACCACATAAGAGTCCCTTTTTCTTTGCATCATTGCCAGCATTTGTTATTTTTTTATCATTTTGATAATAGACCTTCTAACTAGGATGACATGGTATCTCACTGTGGTTTTGATTTGCATTTTCTTGGTGGTCAGCAATGTTGAGCATTTATTAATATATTTGTCAGCCACTGTATGTCTTCTTTTGAAAAATGTCTATTCAGATCATCTGCACATCTAGTAACTAGATTTTTTTTCATTTTTGTTGAGTTGCTTGAGGTCCTTGTATATTCTCAGTATTAATCCCTTATCAGATAAACAGTTTGAAAATATTTTCTCCCTTTTGTGAGGTGTCTCCTCACTCTGTTAATTTTTTTTTTTTTTTTTTTTTTTTTTTTTTTTTTTTTTTTTTTTTTTTGCATTGCTATACAGAAGCTTTGCAGTTTGGTGTAATCCCATTTGTGTATTTTTGCTTTGGTTGCTTAAGCTTCTGAGGTCTTATTCATAAAATCTTTGCCCAGACTAATGTCCTGAAGTGTTTCTCATATGCATTCTTCTAGTTGTTTAATAGTTTTAGGACTTACCTTTAAGTCTTTAACCCATTTTGAGTTGATTTTTGTATATGGCTAGAGATATGAGTTTAGTTTCATTCTTCTGTATATGAATATCAATTTTCCTAGCACTATTTATTGAAGAGGCTTGTCTTTTTCCCAGTTTATGTTCTGGGCATCTTTATCAAAAATCAGTTAGCTGTAAATACAGTAAGTCCTCACAATGTTGTCAATGGGATCTCAAAAACTGTGACTTTAA
This sequence comes from Piliocolobus tephrosceles, assembly GCF_002776525.5. NCBI lineage: Eukaryota > Metazoa > Chordata > Mammalia > Primates > Cercopithecidae > Piliocolobus > Piliocolobus tephrosceles. The sequence continues at coordinate 92,627,816 of NC_045455.1, forward strand.
GTGAAACAACATGCTGCAGGTCCTTGGATAATGTTGTTTGATTCAATGTCATTTTCTTATAACACTGATGAGAAAAAAAATGATTTTCTTACAATCACAGTTTCAAAGAATGAATTATCGATGTTAAGTGAGGACTTATTGTACACAGATTTATTTATAGGTTCTCCATTCTATTCCATTTGTCTGTCAGTCTTTATGAAAGTATCATACTGTTTTAGTTACTATAGCTTTGTAGTATAATTTGAAGTTAAGTAACGTGATCCCTCCTTTTTTTTTTTTTTTGGCGGGGGGAGGGGATGTTTTTGGCTATTTGGGGCCTTCTGTGGTTCCACACAAATTTTAGGATTTTTTTTTCTATATCTGTAAAGAATGTCATTGATATTTTGGCAGAATTGTATTGAATCTACAGATTTTGGGGGGATAGTATGGTAGTTTTAACATTTATTCTTCTAATTCATGAACATAGGATGTCTTTCCATATTTGTATGGGTCTGCACAATTTCTTTTATCAATATTTTAATAGTTTTCATTATAGAGATTTTTTACCTCCTTTGTTGAATTTATTCCTAGGTGCCTTTTGTAGTTATTGTAAATTGGATTATTTTCTTTACTTCTTTGTCAGATAGTACAGTATTAGCATATAGAAACACTACTGATTTTTTTTTTTAACTTTTAAATTCAGAGGTACATATGTAGGTTTGTGATACAGGTAAATTTGTGTCATGGAGGTTTTTGTACAGATTATTTCATCACCCAGGTATTACGCCTAGTACCTGTTAGTTTTTTTTTCTGATCCTCTTCCTCCTCCCACCCCTCCACAGTACAGTAGGCTCCAGTGTCTGTTGTTCCCTTCTATGTGTCCATGTGTTCTCATCTTTTAGCTCTTGCTTATTAAGAATGAGAGCAAGTGGTATTTGGTTTTCTGTTCTTGCATTAGTTTACTAAGGAAAATGGCCTTCAGCTCTACCCATGTTCCTGCAAAGGACATGATCTTATTCTTTTTTATGGCTGCATAGTATTCCATGGTGTATATGTACCACATTTTCTTTATCCAGTCTACCACTGATGGGCATTTAGTTTGATTCTGTGTCTTTGCTATTGTGAATAGTGCTGCAGTGAACATACATGTGCATGTGTCTTTGTGACAGAACAATTTATATTCTTTTGGGTACATATCCAGTAATGGGATGCCTGATTCAAATGGTATTTCTGTCTTTATGTCTTTGAGGAATTGCCACACTGTTTCCCACAATGGTTGAACTAATTTACATGCCCAAGTGTGGGACTGTAAATTTCTCCAAAACCTCACCAGCTTCTGTTATTCTTTTGACTTCTTAGTAATAGCCATTCTGACTGGTGTGAGATGGTATCTCATTGTAATTTTGATTTGCATTTCTCTATTATAAGTAATGTTGAGCTTTTTTTCAGCTGCCTATTGGCCACATATATGTCTTCTTTTGAAAAGTGTCCATTCATGTCTTTTCTCAACTTTTTAATGGGGTTATTTGTATTTTCTTTTAAAATTGTTTAAGGTCCTTACAGATACTGGATATTAGAACTTTGTCATACGCATAGTTTTCACAAATTCTCTCCTGTTCTGTAGGATGTCTGTTTACTCTGTTGATAGTTTCTTTGGCTGTGCAGAAGCGCTTTAGTTTAGTTAGATCCCATGTGTCAATTTTTGCTTTTGTTGCAATTGTTTTTGGCATTTTTGCCATGAAATCTCTGCTCAGTCCTATGTTCAGAATTTTACTGGCTAGGTTGTCCTCCAGAGTTTTCATAGTTTTGGGTTTTACATTTAAGTTTTTAATCCATCTTGAGTTATTTTTTTGTATATGGTGGTGTAAGGAACGTTCAGTTTTAATCTTCTGCATATGACTAGCTAGTTGTGCCAGCACCATTTATTCTACAGAGACTTATTTCTCTATTGCTTAGTTTTATCAGCTTTGTGGAAGATCAGGTAGTTGTATATTTGTGGTCTTATTTCTGGGCTCTTTATTCTGTTCCATTGGTCTATGTGTCTGCTTTTGTACCAGTACCATGCTGTTTTGATTACTATAGTTTTGTAGTATAGATTGAAGTTGAGTAGCATGATATTTCCAGCTTTGTTCTTTTTGCTTAGGATTATCATGGCTATTCAGGCTCTTCTTTGGCTCCATATGAATTTTAAAATAGTTTTTTTCTGGCTTTGTGAAGAATGTCATTAGTAACCTTATAGGAATAACATTGAACCTATTAATTGCTTTCAGCAGTATGACCATTTTAACTATATTGATTCTTCCTATCCATGAGCATGGAATGCTTTTCCATTTGTTTGTATCATCTCTGATTTCTTTGAGCAGTATTTTGTAGTTCTCTTTGTAGAGAACTTTTAAACCCCTATTTAGCTGTATTCCTAGGTAATTTATTCTTTTTGTGGCAATTGTGAATGGGACTGCATTTCTGATTTGGCCCTCAGCTTGACTGTTGTTGGTGTATGGTAATGCTAGCGATTTTTTGTATGTTCATTTTTTTTTATCCTGAGACTTCCCTGAAGTTGTTTATCAGCTTAAGAAGCTTTTGGGCTGAGACTATGGGGTTTTCCAGATAGGATTATGTAATCAGCAAACAGGGATAATTTGACTTCCTCTCTTCCAATTTGAACACCTTTTGTTTCTTTCTCTTGCCTGATTGCTCTGGCCAGGACTTCCAATACTATGTTGAATAGTAGTGAGAGAGTGCATCCTTGTCTTGTGACAGTTTTCAAGGGGAATGCTTCCAGCTTTTGCCCAGGCAGTATGATGGTTTGCTGTGGGTTCGTCATAGATGGCTCTTATTATTTTAAGGTACATTCTTTCAATACCTAGTTTATTGAGTTTTTAACATGAAAGGGTATGAAATTTTATCAAAGCCTTTCCTGCATCTATTGAGATAATCATATGGTTTTTGTCTTTAGTGTGGTTAATGTGATGAATCACATTTATTGATTTGCATATGTTGAATCAGCATTGTATCCCAGGAATAAAGTCTACTTGATCATGGTGAATAAGGTTTTGATGTGCTGCTAATTTCAATTTGCCAGTATTCTGTTGATAATTTTTGAATCAATGTTCATCAAGGGTATTAACCTAAAGTTTCCTTTTTTTATTGTGTTTCTGCCAGGTTTTGGTATCAGAAGGATGCTGGCCTCATAGAATGAGTTAAGAAGGAGTCCCTCCTCCTCGATTTTTTGGAGTAGTTTCATTGGGAATGCTACCAGCTCTTCTTTGTATATCTGGTAGAATTCAGCTCTGAATCCATCTGTTCCTCAGTTATTTTTTGGTTGGTAGGCTATTTATTACTGATTGAATTTCAGAGCTCTTTAGTGGTCTATTCAGGGATTCAATTTCTTCCTGGCTCAGTCCAGGAATTTATCTATCTATATTTAAAGAACACTAATTCTATTGAATTATTCCAAAGAATCAAGAATAAAGAAATACTTCCAAACTTATTCTACAAGGCTAATGTTATCTTGTTATCAAAACCAGGCAAAGATACACCAAAAAAGAAAACCACAGGTCAGTGTATCTGATGAATACAGATGCAAAAATCCTCAACAACAACAACAAAATAGCAAACCAGATTCAACTATACATCAAAAAGATCGTCCATCATGGTCAAGAGGAAACTATCCTCGAGATGCAAGTGTGGTTCAACATATGCAAATCTATACATGTAATACATCATATCAAAATGAAGGACAAAAATCATATCATAACTTCAACTGGTGCTGAAAAAATATTCCATAAAATTTAACATATCTTCATGATAAAAATTCTCTAACCAACTGTATAGAAGGAACTCTCCTCAATACAATAAAAGCCATATACAATAAACCCACGGCTAGTATCATACCGAACAGGGAAAACCCGAAGCCTTTTGTCTATGATCTGGAAGAATAAACGGATGCTCACTTTCACCACTTTTCTTCAACATGTACTGGCCAGTGCAAGCAGACAAGAGAAAGAAATAAAGGGCATCCAGATTAGAAAGGAAGACGTCAAATTATCCTTGTTTGGAGATGATATGGTCTTATATTTTAAAAAACCTAAAGACTCCACCAAGAGACTTTTAAAACTTATAAACAAATTCAGTAAAGTTGCAGGATACAGAATCAATATACAAAAATCAGTAGCATTTTATACATCAACAGCAAACAATTTGAAGAAGAAAACAAGAAACTAATTCCATTTACAATAGCTACAAATAAAATAAAATAAAATACATAGGAATAGACTTAACTAAAGAAATGAAAGATTTCAAAAATGGAAATTCCAAAATGATCTCTAAAATAAAACATTACAGAAAGCAATTGAAGCAATTACAGAAGAATGAAAAGATAGTTCATGTTTATGAATGGAAAGAATCAGTATTGTTAAAATGACCATACTGCCTAAAACAATCTACAGATACAATGCAATTCCTATCAAAATACCCATGGCATTCCTCACAAAAATAGAAAAAAATAATGCTAAAATTCATATAAAACTAGAAAGAAAAAACAGAATAACCAATGCCATGCTGAACATTTGGAAGAAAACTGGAGAAATCACATTATTTGACTCAAAAATATACTACAGAGTTATAGTAACCAAAACAGCATGACACTGGCATAAAAACAGACAAACAGACAAATTGGACAGAATAGAGAACCCAGAAATAAATCCACACATTTATAGTCAACATATTTTGATGAAGGTACCAATAACATACAGTAAGAAAAGGACAATCTCTTCAATAAATGGTACTGGCTGTGGAAACTAGATATCCATATCCAGAAGAATGAAACTAGCTTCCTTTCTCTTATCATATATAAAAATCAAATCAAAATGGATAAAAGACTTAAATCCATGACTTCAATCTATGAAACTACTAGAAAAAAATTGTAAAGAAACACTCTAGTACATTGGTCTTGGCAATGATTTTTTGAGGAAGATCTCAAAAACACAGGAACCAAAGCAAAAATGGACAAATGGGATAATATCAAACTAAAAAGTTTCTGCACAACAAAGAAAAAAACATCAACAGAGTGAAGAGGCAACCCACAGAACGGGAGAAAATATTTGCAAACTACTCATCTCACAAGAGATTAACAACCGGAATATATAAGGAGCTCAAACAACTCAATAAAAAATTTTTAAAGTAAACACACAAATAATCCAATTAAAAAAAGACAAGTGAGCTGAATAGACCTTTTTCAAAAGAAGACATACAAATGGCCAACAGGTTTAAGTAAAACAGATGAACATCATTAATCTTCAGAGAAATGCAAATTAAAACTATGATGAGATACCTTCTCACCTCAGTTGAAACAGGTTTTATCCAAAAGACAGACAATAATAAGTATTAGCTAGGATGTGAAGAAAGGAATCCTTGTTTATTGTTTGGAGGAATATAAATTAGTAAAGCCACTATGGAGAATAGTATAAAGGTTCCCCAAAAAGCAAAAAATATACTACACTACTATATGATCCAGCAATCCCCTTGCTGAGTATATACTCACATGAAAGGAAACCAGTTTATTGAAGAGATATCTGCATTCCCACATTTATTGCAGCACTATTCATAATAGCAAAGATATGGGATCAACCTATGTGTCTATCAATGAATAAATGATTAAAAAATGAGACACACACACACACACACACACACACACACAGCTGAATATCATTCCACTATAAAAAGAATAAAATCCTGTCATTTGCAACATCATGGATGGAACTGGAGGCCGTTATATTGAGTGAAATCAGCTAGAGACAGAAAGGCAAATATCCCATGTTCTCACTCACACGTGGGAGCTTTAATTTAAAAAGAACTCTTGGAGATAGAGAGTGGAATGATGGTTGCCAGAATGTGGAAATGGCAGCAGGGTGGGAGTGGGGGAGGTGAGATAAAATGGGGATGGTTAATGGGTAAAAAGTACAGTTAGATAGAAGGAATTGGTAGCACAATAATGTGACTATAGTTAACAATAATTTATTACATATTTTAAAATAAGTAGAACAGTGAAACTGGGATGTTCCAAACACAAATAAATAATAAAGGCTTGAGGTGATAATGGGTGCTCCAGTGACCCTGACTGGATGCTCCAATAACCTTGATTATTACACATTGTATGCTTGTATCAAACATCACACGTTCCTCTTAAATATATGCAACCATTATGTACCATACTACATAATTTTGTTTTTGAGATGGAGTTTTACTCTTGTTGCCCAGGCTGGAGTGCAATGGTGTGATCTTGGCTCACTGCAACCTCCACCTCCCGGGTTCAAGTGATTCTCCTGCCTCAACCTCCCAAGTAGCTGGGATTACAGGCATGAGCCACCATGCCTGGCTAATTTTATATTTTTAGTAAAGATGGGGTTTCTCCCTGTTGGTCAGGTTGGTCTCGAACTCCTGACCTCAAGCGATCCTCCCACCTCGGTCTCCCAAAGTGCTGGGATTACAGGCATGAGCCACTGTGCCCGGCCAATAAATAAAAATTTTTAACAAAAAAAGTAAAACTTTTAAAGACAAAAAGTGAAATGAAAATGACTTTCTTATAGTCATAAATTGGTAAACACCCTGCTCCCCGCACAATATATATAGTCTTTAGCCTTAGAAAATGTGTTTCAAAAATGACTCTGACATCTTAATAAGGCTTAGGGTTTACCATTATTTTACATTTATTTACAATTTGTATTCTTTATGTGAAAGAACATAGGCCACTGATGATATCTCTTGTTATCTCTATCTGAACTGAAATGGTAAAATCTAGATGACCCCAGGTATGTTCAGGAAATGCTTTACCACCAGGGCCTCATGAAATTTAGTAACATATTTAGTCATCATTCAAATAATGAATAAATTATCCAAATTTATCAAAAGTTTACCTTAAAGCTACAACTCTGATAACCTCGGCCCTAGTGAGGAAAAAAATGACCAAGTTTTTATATCATGTTTTAAAATTCTTTTCTACTTTTGAAATAAATTATATAACACTTGCATTAAAAGTTAATTTAGGATGTTTAAAACAGCTATTCTTAACCTTGGCTGCAGTGCTCCTACTCCCAGAGATTCTGATGACTGGATCTGGTGGTAGCTACTTTACGCAGCCAAGGTCAAGAACCATTTATGTAAAAAAGAAACTTAGCAGTAATTTTGCCTCTTCTTCAGGCAAATAGAATGCCCTGGGAATTAACGTCAAGCTCTGTCTTCTCTGTAGAATTATGAAAGTTCTCTTTTCAATACATTTATTTTAAAAGTTACATGCAGTGCATTTTTTTTTATTTTTCCCAAAAGTGGTCACGTGACTATACTTAATAATACTTGAAACATTATTTTATCTACTTTACCTCATTCATCTTAGCTATGTGATACCTAGGATTTCTAGAGTCAAACCACACTTTAAGTAAACATTGTTTTCCTCTGACCTACTCCAGAAAAAAATTCTTAATTTATTCTTTAAAATTTATTCTATCTGGATACAAATCATCACTTTAATTTTTCCAACAACTTTTAGCTTTGGGTTGAACTACAGCTACCCAAATATTTCTTGGAGTTAGGGGGATATGTCACTAGGCCATTTCAACAGAATAAACTGGAAACTTATATAATTTTTTAAAACATTATTCTAAAAGCAGTACTACAAAACAGTATTTTCCCATAGAGCATTTAAAAAATAAAAAAGGATAAAATCTCCCTACCCACATCCTACAGTTTAAAGACTCTTCCTAGTTAATCGAGTTGAGTCACTGTCACACTGGTTCTGTGGTTCAAAGTTTCTGGAACACTCCTGACTCACAGGCCCAATATAGCCACACTTCATCAACAGATACCAGTTTCTGTGCTCTTGCTGCCTGCATCGGAAACAAACCACAGTGGTTTCCCCAGCCACCTCCTTCATAAAGAAGAGAAAGAACTGACGATCCCCCTTGAGTGCCTTCTTCTCCTGCAGGCCCTTGACTATTGAGGACACCCAATTGTCTCAGCTTCAGCAGACACCCTCCTTTACCCCTTCCTGATGGTTATTCTGCCCCAGATGTTTTAGAAGAAGAACAAAATTACTAAGCCTGGTTGTTAGTTAAAAGGTAATGCTAAAATAACTAATTCCCTAGAATGAGAACTGTACAGGTAGGGAAATGAAGAGATGATGGTCAAAGTGTACCAAATACAGGTAAAGGATGAATGTGTTCTGGGCATCCAATACACAGCATGACTGTAGTTAACAATACTGTACTGTATACTTGAAATTTGCTAAGACAATAGATCTGGAATGTTCTCACCACACACACAAGTAACTACATGAGGTGATGGATGTGTTAACTAACCTGATTGTGCTAATCATTCCACCATATATATATATGCATGCATATCAATATGTGTATATATATATGCATGCATATCAAATACTTGTGTTGCACACCTCAAATATGTACAATTTTGTCAACTATACCTCGATAAAGCTAGGGGAGAGGGAAAAAGCAAAGTTGCTTCACTTAAGAAACAAAAAGAAATCTGTATCATCCTCTTGATAAAAAAATTTCCCTTTTTAGTAGACTGAGAAAACACTTTTCAAATTTTTGACCAACTACTCTTATAATAAAATATATTTTATTTCACAACCATAGGCATGGCCTAATTCCTAAAACATGTTGACATATATGTAGAGAAAAAGAAGTTTCACAGTACAATACTAAACCTTGGTTATTAGTCAGTTTTGTTGTAATAATCCTGCATAACAAGCAGCCTCAAATCTTAATGCTTACAGTAACAATGAATTCTTTCTCAAACATGATTATGTTATCAACTGTGACTCTGCTGGGATTGGATAGAATCTACTGAGTCAGGCTCCAGACTGAGAGTTGGAATCAGGTTTATTTAACTGATTTTCTCATTCTTAGACCAGGGTTTTCTCTTGTGGAAGTACATGGGTATCCAAGAGCATATGTGGTAACAAATGATGCTCTTAAATCTTCTGCTAAAAACTGCATACTAGTATTTATTTCTATGTATTGTTAGTCACAACAAAGTATATAGCCAAGCTCAAAGTCAAAAGACAAGTCAACAGGAGAGTGGGAAAAGAAGAAAGAATTATGAAAAAATACCCTCCACCACAACTTGCCATCTGTGATTTATATTTTTCTCTATATTTTCTCTCATTTAAAAAACTGATATTTACAACCTCCCAAACTAATTCTACAACCTATAAATAAGTCATGGTCATACCTTACAAAACACTGGACCAGAGCATCTTTCAAATACGATACCAAATTATAACCAAGTAATGGAAATTTGTGTGAGTAAAGTCACTGTCTGGGAAGTTCCAGACCTGAATCCACCATTAACTATTTATGAAGCTATAAGTAAAGTATTTTTCATCTAAGACTTCAGACTGCTTTAAAATAAATGGTATCAATAGTGCTTTAATGAAGTGCTATTAGTTTTTCATTATTTATGGAAATAAATGTTTATCACTCTATTATTATTTAACAAATATACAGAAGCTTGTGTTGAAGTCAGTATGGCAATATCTGTTGCAAAAATCAGGACTCCTTTAAATGGTGGAAGACATTAGGACTTGTACATTCACTGTGTTGTAAATTACTTTTCCAGTTTTCCATAAAATGAAGAGAGTATGTGATGGGGCCGTCAGAATGAGACTCAATAAGGAAAACTAATGGTATTATTGGATTTCAATTAGTTACATAATCTGAATTGTGTGGTTAATGTATGCTTTTTTTGACAATCCATTTCTTTGTCAAATATTATTTGCAATTATTAAGTTCCTTCACTTCAATTTTCTAAAAAAATTAATATGTAACAGTTTATTACGTTTTATTGTTGGTACCATGAGAATTTTAGTATTTTTTTCAACTTTGTTAAATTTTTTAAGTGGTAGGATAAAAAATTAACAACTTTATTTAAATAGAAAGCATTCACCCTTTGTAACTGTACAGTTTAATAACTTTTAATAAATCTATACAGTTGTACGATTATCACAATTCAATTTTAGAATGTTTTCATCATCATAAGAAGTTGTGTGTCTATTGCAATCAATTTCTGTTTTTAATATCAGCCCCAGAAAACTTTAGATCTGTTCTCTGTCTGTATAAATCTGCCTTTCCTAATCTTTCTTATGACTATTACCATATACAATTTGCCTTTTTCTCTGGTTTCTTTCCCTTAGTACAATACTTTTGGTAATCATCTGTATTGTTTTATATATGAATAGTTTATTTCTTTTTATTGCGAAGTAGTTTTCCATTATACAGAAATATCAGTATGTTTCCATGAACAAATTGATGGACATCTGAATTGTTATTGGTCTTTGAGTTTTATAAAGAACGTTATTATAAACTTTTGCTTACATGTCATTGAGTAGACATATGTTTCCATTCCTCTTGGGTACACCCTTGACATGAAATTCCTGAATCATATGGTAAATAATGTTTAACTGTCAAAGTTTTTCCCAAAATTATAATATTATGATACTTTCCCTTCAGCAATATTATAGGAGGGCACCAGTTCCTCCACATCATTGTCAACATTTGTTACTGTCAGATTTTTAAATTGTAGATATGATGGTGGGTATGTAATGATATAGAATTTTGGTTTTCACTAATGATTAATGATGTTCAACATATTTTCATACTTTCTTATTTATTCAAACATAATTATATTAGCTTTTTTTGTAAAATGTCAGCTAATTTTTAATTTATTTGTCTTCTGGATACTGAGTTGCAGGAGCTTTTTTTGTATGTCTGTATAACAAGTCTTTTACGAGATAATTTTTGCAACCATTTTCCTGCAAGCCTCTTCACTTTTCATTTTCTTAATCAAGTCTTTTGGAGAAAAAAAAGTTTTAAATATTCAGAAGTCTAATTTATTATTTTTAATTGGCTATGCCTTTAGTGTCTTATGTGAAAAAGTATTTTCCTAACCTAAGGTTACAAATACTTTTCCAATGTTTAATTTTCAAAGTTTTATAGCTTTAGCACTTAAATATACAATAATGATACCTTTTAATAAGTTTTTTGTTATGGTTTGAAGGGTGTAAGTTCATATTTCTACATACAGATATCCATTTTTTTCAGCAGCATTTGTTGAAACTAGCATGTTTTCTTCATTAAACTAGTCTTGACGCCTTTTAGCAGCATATTGACCAGAAAATTAAGAGTTTATTTCTGGACTCCCTAAATTGTTCCATGATATAAATGTGTAAATATTCACAACTAATGCTACAATGTTTCATTACTGTAGCAATATAGTACCTTTAGGAATCAGGTAGTATAAGTCACTCAACTTTATTCATTTTCAAAAATATTTTGACTCTTCTAGGTTTTTTGCATTTCTATATAAATTTTACAATCAACTTGTGAATTTTTACAAAATTTCTTGAGATTTTGTGTTGAATCTATGTATCAATTTAAGGAGAAGCCTTATCTAAGTAATATGTCTTTTAATACATGAACTTGCTATATCTCTCCAGTTACATATTTTTTCTTTAATTTCTTTTAGTAATATTTTTAGACTTTTAATGTAAAGCTTTTATACTACTTAAATTAAAATGTATTTATAAGCATTAAAGCTATTGTAAATGGAATTGTATCATTACTATTTTCTGACTCTTTGAATGTTAACATATAGAAATAGCATAGACGTTGTGTCTTGCAAACTTGCTAACTTATTTACTAGCTGTAGTAGTTTTTCTGTAGAATCCTCAGGGTTTTCTGTGCACAAAATCATGTAATCTGCAAGCAATGACAGTTGAACTTCTTCCTTTCAAATCTGTACTCTTAGGCATTTAGTCTTTGAGCATTAAATGTGATGTTAGCTATAGTTTTTTCATTGATGCACTTAGCTAGTTTGAGGATGTTACCTCTGTTCCAAGTTTGTTAGGGATTGTTATCATAAATGTTTAATTTCTTCAGTTTTTTAATGTGTCCATTGAGACAATCATGGTTTTTTTTTTTTTTTTTTTTTTTGCCCTTTATTCTACTATCATGGTGCACTAAATTGATTTTCAGATGTTAAACCAACCTTAGCTTCTAGAGATTACTATCATTTAGTCATAACATATCATCTTGTTTTAGGTATTGACAGGCACTTTTTTTTTTCTGAGGTGGAATCTCACTCTGTTGCCCAGGCTGGAGTACAGTGGCACGATTTTGGCTCACTGCAAGCTCCGCCTCCTGGGTTCAAGCCATTCGGCCTCCCAAGTAGCTGGGACTACAGGCACCTACCACCATGCTGGGTAACTTTTTGTATTTTTAGTAGAGGCAGGGTTTCACTGTGTTAGCCAGGATGGTCTCAGTCTCCTGACCTCGTGATCCACCCACCTTGGCCTCCCAAAGTGCTGGGATTACAGGCATTGATAGGCATTTTATTAAAAATTTGTTAAGGATTTTGCAATTAGTTAATGAGGAATATAGAACTGTTATTTTCTTTTCCTATGATGTCTTTGATGTGTTTTTGTTTCAGTATTAAACTTGTTTTATCAGGGTTATAGGGTATTGTTGCTTTATCAGGGTTCAATGTTAAGTTTAAAAAGTTTTTTCCTCCTCTACTGTCTGAAAGAATTTATGTAGTTCTTTATAAATGTGAGAGCACACAACTGAAGCCTCTGAGGACTGGGCTTGTCTTTGGGGGAAGATTTTAATTATTAATTTAGTTTATTTACTGAATACAGATTTACTGAGACTTTCCATTGCTTCTTGAATTATTATAGGTAACTTACGTCTTCATATAAATTTTTTCCAATGTTGTCTAATTTATTGGCATAAGTCATTCATAGTGTTTCTTTATAATCATTTTCATTCCTGTAAAGTTGTTACAGATGTACCCCCTTCTATTTCTGATTTTGGTAATATATGTTTATTCACTTTTTTTGGTAAGTCTATATAAAGCTGTATTTTTTTTTTGAATTTTTTTAAAGGATTAACTATGATTTTATTGTTTTTCTCCATTATTTTTCCTTCTCTATTTTAATTATTTCATTTCTGATTATTTCCTTCTTGCTATTTACTATGCATATAAGTTGCTCTTCTATTGTTGAAGTTATAGCTTAATTAATATTAAATCTTTCTTTTTTCTAAGTGTTTAATGCTCTAAATTTTCTTTTGAACACTTCTCTAAAAGCCATTCATAAATTTTGACATGCTATTTTCATTTTTATTAAATTCAAAATATTTTCTTATTTACCTTGTAAATTCTTCTAATTAGTTTTTTAGAGGCATATTGGTTAGTCTGCAAATATTTGGGGAGTCTCAAATTTAATTCAGTTGTTTTATTCAGAGAACATATTTTTGGCATGATTTTAATGTATTTTACCTTATTAAAATTTGTCATGGAGTTTAGCATATGCTGTACCCAAGAGAATGTTCCAGTTGTACTTGAAAAGTATGTGTATTCTGCTATTACTTAGTGGAGCATTCTATAAGTGACAGATCGAGGTAACTGAAAGTGTTCAAGTCTTTTATACTCTTAATTTGTTCTGCCTAATTCTCCTGTCAACTATGAGAAAGCTGGATTCATATCTCCATATTGAAGGTTGAGTTGTCAATTTCTCTTTTAATTCTAAAAATTTCTACTTCATGTAATTTGAGGCTCTGTTGTTAAGTGCATATGCATAGGTACTTGTTATTAGATTACTGATATATTAACTCTTTCATCATTGTGAATGTCTCTCTTTTTCTCTAGTAACATTGAAGTTGGCCCAATTTTAAACTTGCATCTTTTCTCAGAAAACTGACCATCAGACCTCCCAGATGATTTCAGGGAGGTAAGGATTTCCAGATCACTGCACCTGGACAATAAGAAGAATCATTGCCTGTTGATCAATTCCTTTCTCCTCCCACCCTAATTCTGTCTTTCCGCATGTGGTTACAGTGCTATGCTGGATCACTGCTGACTGTTGATCAACTCCTCTTCCTTGTCCCTCCTGTTTTCCTTCTTAGATATATAAAAACCTAACTTTGGTCAGAGAAGGAAGGCGGATTTGAGGTTTTGCTCCCTTTTCTCTGGCTGACATCACCCATAAAATAGTAAAGCCTTCTTGCCTGGCAATACTTGCCATCTCAGTGATTGGCTTTCTGTGCCACAAGCAATGGGACCTGGACCAAACCTCTGGTAACACTTCTCCTATTAAAGTCTATTTTGTCTGATAATAATATAGCTGGTCCAGCTCCCATATAGTTATGGTTAGCCTGTTATAACTTTCCATCCTTTTACATTCAAAGTTCTGTTACTTTGAACCTAAAGTTTTCTCTTATTGAAAGCATATAATTAAACCTTGATTTATCATCAAGTCTGACACTGTCTCTTAAAATACATACATATTATATAAGATTATATATGTATACGCAGTCCAGCCCTTGTGGACACTAGGCCTGCTATAAAAATGTACCTTAGACTGGGTAATTTACAAAAACTAGAAATTTACTGCTAACAGTTCTAAAATCTGAAAATTTCAAGATCAAGGTGAAGGTGCAAGCAAATTCAGTGTCTGGTGTGGGCTCACCCCCTGCATCAAGAGGGCACCTTTTTAGCTGTGTCCTCACATGACAGAAGGGTGAAAGTGTCTCACTCAGCCTCTTCTATAAGGACATTGATTCCACTTACAATGTTGAAGATCACTTGACTCAATCATTTCTCAAAGGCTTCACTTCTTAATACTATCACATTGTGTGCTAGGTCATAACATATGAATTTGGAAGAGACATCAACATTCAGACCACAGAAATACAGTTTTTGATATTTAGTAAGAAGTGATATAGAATAAACTATACATATATAACATGTACAACTTGGTAAGTTTGACACACACACATGAAACTTTGAATTCACCAACACAATCAAGTTAACAAATACAATCCCCACAACATTCCTTATGGCTACTCTATAATCTCTATTTCCTCCCCCTCCCACAACCACGTCCCTCGGCAACTACTAATCTGTAGTTTACTATGCATTGCTTTCTAGACTTTTATAAAAACAGAGTCATACAAAATATCTTCTTTTCAGTGTATTTTCTGAAGATAACTTTTGAGACTCATATCGTTGTGTGCACAAATAGTTCATTCCTTTTTGTTTGGCTAAGTAATACTCAATTGTACTTTCATAGCAGAGTTTGTATACCTGTTGATGGGTATGAGGTTTGTTTTAAAATTTTAGCTATTACAAATAAAGCTGCTCGAATGCTCATGTCTTTGCTATTGTGAATAGTGCTGCAATGAACATACACATGTATGTGTCTTTGAGACAGAACTTTGGGTATATACCCAGTAATAGGATTGCTGGGTGAAATGATCGTTCTGTTTTTAGGTGTCTGAGACATTGCCACACTGTTTTCCACAATGGTTGAACTAATTTGCACTCCCACCAACAGTGTATAAGCATTCCTTTTTCTCCTACAAAAAAAATATAAAAATTGTCTGGGCATGGTGGTGCACGCCTGTAGTCCCACCTATTTGGGAGGTTGGGGTGGGAGGATAGCTTGAGCCTGGGAGGCAGAGGTCTCAATGAGCCAAGATGGAGCCACTGCACTCCAGCCTGGGCAATAAAATGAGACCCTGTGTTAAAAATAAAAAATGAAAAATAAACCACAACCTGGCCAGCGTTTCTTAGTTTTTGCCTTTTTAATAATAGCTATTCTGACTGGTGTGAGATGCTGTCTCATTGTGGTTTTGATTTGCATTTCCCTAATTATCAGTGATGTTGAGCTTTTTTTCATATGCTTGTTGACCACGTGTGTGT
Organism: Piliocolobus tephrosceles; assembly: GCF_002776525.5. Classification (NCBI taxonomy): domain Eukaryota; kingdom Metazoa; phylum Chordata; class Mammalia; order Primates; family Cercopithecidae; genus Piliocolobus; species Piliocolobus tephrosceles. The sequence goes on from NC_045455.1 coordinate 92,643,572, forward strand.
CTTTTGAAAAGTGTCTGTTCATGTCCTTTGCCCGCTTTTTAATGTGGTTGGTTGTTTTTTCTTATAGATTTGTTGAAGTTCTTTATAGATGCTGGATATAAGCCCTTCTCAGATGCATAGTTTGCAAAAAGTCTTTCCTGTTCAATAGGATGTCTGTTTACCCTGTTAATTTTGCTGTTCCGAAGCTCTTTAGTTTAATTACATCCCATTTGTCAATTTTTGCTTTTGTTGCCATTGTTATTGGCATCTTTGCAATGAAATATTCACCCATGCCTATTCCCTGAATGGTATTACCTAGGTTGTCTTCCAGGGTTTTCATAGTTTTGGGTTTTACCATTAAGTCTTTAATCCATTTTGAGTTAATTTTTGCATATGACGTAGGGAAAGGGTCAAGTTTCAGTTTCACACATATGGGTAGCCAGTTATTCCAGCACCATTTATAAACAGGGAATCCTTTCCCTGTTGCTTGTTTTTGTCAGGTTTGTCAAAGACCAGAAGGTTATAGGTGTGTGGTCTTATTTCTGATTTCTCTATTCTGTTCCACTGGTCTATGTGTCTGTTCTTGTATCAGTACTATGCTGTCGTGGTTACTGTACCCCTGTTGTATAGTTCAAAGTTGGCTAGCATGATTCCTCCAGCTTTTTTTTTTCCTTAAGATTGCCTTGGCTATTCAGGCTCCTTTTTGGTTCCACATGAATTTTTAAATACTTTTCTCTACTTATGTGAAGAATGTGAATGATAGTTTAATGGGAATACTATTGAATCTATAAATTGCTTTAGGCAGTATGACCATTTTAACAAAATTTATTCTTTCTATCCATGAGCATGGAATGCTTTTCCATTTGCTTGTGTCATCCTTGATTTATTTGAGCAGTGGATTGTAGTTCTCCTTGTAGAGATATTTCACTTCCCATGTCAGCCTTATTCCTAGGTATTTTATTCCTTTTGTCAAAATTGTAAATGGGAGTTTGTTTGTGATTTGGCTTTCAGTTTGCCTGTTGTTAGTGTACAGGAATGCTATTGATTTTTGCACATTTATTTTGTATGCTGATACTTCGATGACATTGCTTATTAGCTTAAGAAGATTTGGGGCTGAGAGTATGGGGTTTTTTAGATATAAAATCACGTCATCTGCAAACAGGGATAGTTTGACTTCCTCTCTTCCTATTTGAATGCGTTTTATTTATTTATCTTGCTTGATTCCCATGAGCAGAAGTTCCAATACTATGTTAAATGTGAGTAGTGAGAGAGGGCATCCTCATCTTGTGCTGGTTTTCAAGGGGAATGCTTCTAGCTTTTGCCCACTCAGTATGTTGCTGGCTGGGGGTTTGTCAAAGATGGCTCTTATTATTTTAAGGTATGTTCCTTCAGTAACTAGTTTATCGAGAGTTTTTAACATGAAGGGATGTTGAATTTTATCAAAAGCCTTTTCTGCATCTACTGAGATAATCATGTGGTTTTTTGTATTTAGTTCCGTTTATCTGATGAATCACATTTGTTGGTTTGCGTACGTTGAACCAAACTTGCATCCTGGGGATGAAACTGACTTCATCTTGATGTTAAGCTTCTTTACGTGCTGCTGGATTCTGTTTGTCAGTATTTTGTTGAGGATTTCTGCATCAATGATCATCATGGATATTGGCCTGAAGTTTTCTTTTTTGTTGTATCTCTGCCAGTTTTTGGTATCAGGATGATGCTGGCCTTGCAGAATGAGTTAGCAAGGAGTCTCTCCTTTTCCATGTTTTAGAATAGTTTCAGTAGGAATGGTACCAGCTCTTCTTTGTACATCTGGTAGAATTCAGCTGTGAATTCATCTATGGACCCGGAGTTTTCTCTATGGAAAAGTTTTTAAGTGAAGTTCAACTCTTTTAAACACACACACACCTCCCCCCACCCCACAGAGTTGACTTCATTAAGTTACTTTAAGGGTGAAAGACTTGATGCTTTCTACCCAAAATCAGGAACAAATAAGGATTCCTGTTCTTACCACATTTATTAATAATTGGAGAGGAAGCTCTGAACAGGACAACTAGGCAAGAAAGATTTTTTAAAAACGCATTCAAACTGTAAAGAAAGAAGTAAAATAAATTATCACGATTTGTCTATATCATCATGATGTATACAGAAAATCAAAAGGAATCCACCAAAAGTTGACTGATACTAATAAACAATTTAACCAATGTTGCAGGATACAACACGAATATATAAATAGGAATTGTAGTTCTATACTCCATTATGAACAATTCAAAAATGAAATTAAGAATACAGTTATATTGATAATAGCATTAAAAAGAACAAAATACTTAGGGAAAATTTAACAGAATTACTACAAAATTTTCACACTGAACGCTACAAAATATTCTTGAAAGAACTTAAAGAAAACCTAAATAAATGAAAATACATGTCACAGTTATTAATCAGAAGACTTAATATTGTTAAGATGATAATACTCCTGTATTAGTCTGTTCTCACATTGCTATAATGTGAGAACATTACCTGAGACTTGGTAATTTATAAAAAAATGAGACATTTAATTTGCTCACAGTCCTGTGGGCTATACAGGAAGCATGGCTGGGGAGTCTTCAAGAAACTTATAATCAAGTGAGAAGGCAAAGGGGAAGCTGGCACATCCTACATGACTGGATCAGGAGGAAGAGAGAGTGAGCGGGGGTTACTACACAGTTTTAAACAACCAGATCTTGTGAGAACTCTATCTTTAGACAGCACTAGGGGGAAGTACTAAACCATTAGAAACCATCCCCATGATCCAATCACCTCCCACCAGACCCCACCTCAAAGACTTGGGATCACAATTCAACATGAGATTTGAGTGGAGACACAGAGCCAAACCATATTATTCTTCCACCCCTGACCCTTCCCAAATCTCACATCCTTCTCGCATTTAAAAACACAATCATGCCTTCTCAGCAGTTCTCCAAGTCTTAACTCATTTGCATTAACTCAAAAGTCCAAGTCCAAACTCTTATCTGAGACAAGGCAAGTCCCTTTCACCTATGAGCCTGTAAAATCAGAAGGAAGTCAGTTACTTCCAACATACAATGGGGGTACAAGAATTGAGTAAATGCTCCAGTTCCAAAAGAAAAAAAAATGCCCAAAACAAAGGGGCTACAGGCCCCATGCATGCCCAAAACCCAGCAGGGCAGTCAATAAATCTTAAAGCTCTAAAATAATTTCCTTTGATTCCATGTCTTATATCAAAGGCCACACTGATGCAAGGGGTGGGATCCCAAGTCTTTGGGCAGCTCTGTTTTCACAGACTGGCGTTGAGTGTCTATGGCTTTTCCAGGCACGCAGTGCAAGCTGTTTGTGGATCTACCATTCTGGGGTCTGGAGGACTGTGACCGTCTTCTCACAACTTCACTAGGCAGTGATCCAGTGAGGACTCCATGTGGGGGCTCCAACCACATATTTCCCCTCTACACTGTCCTACTAGAGGTTCTCCACGAGGGCTCTGCCCCTGCAGCAGACTTCTGCCTGAATGTCTAGGTATTTACACACATCTTTGGAATCTAGGTGGGGGCTCCCAAATCTCAACTCTTGCTCTCCGTGTACCTGCAGGCTTAACACTAGGTGGAGGCGGCCAAGGCTCCCATCCTCTGGAGCAGTGACCTGGACATACCTGGGGACCGTTTAGCAATGGATTCAGCTGGAGTGACTAGAACACATGGTGCCATGTCCCAAGAATGCACAGAGCAGTTGGGCTCTGGGCCTGGCACACAAATCGACTCGTCCATTCTAGGCGCACAGGCCTGTGATGGGAGGGGCTGCTCTGAAGGTCTCTCATACATCTTGGAGGCATTTTCCCATTGTCTTGGCTATTAACATCTGGCTCCTCTTTAGTTATGCAAAATTTCTGCAGCTGGCTTGAATTTCTCCAGAGAAAATTAGTTTTTCTTTTCTTCCACATGGCCAGGCTACAAATTTTCCAAACTTTTATGTTCTGATTCTCTTTTAAATATAAGTTTCAGTTTCAGATCATTTCTTTATTTATGCAAATGAATGTAGGCTTTTAGAAGCAGCCAGGCCACCTCTTGAATGCTTTGCTGCTTAGAAATTTCTTCTGCCAGATACCTTAAACCCTCTCTCTCAAGTTCAAAGTTCCTCAGATCTCTACAGCAGGGGCAGAATGCCTCCAGTCTCTTTGCTAAGCCACAGTAAGAGTGGCCTTTAGTCCAGTTCCCAATAAATTCTTCATCTCCATCTGAGACCTCATCAGCCTGAACTTCACTGTCCATATCACTACCAGGATTTTGGTCAAAACCATTCAACAAGTCTCTAGGCAGTTCTAAACTTTCCCTCATCTTCCTGTCTTCTTCTAGAATCCTCCCTCATATTCCTGTCTTCTGAACCCCCCAAACTGTTCCAACCTCTTCCCATTACCCAGTTCCAAAGTCACTTTCACATTTTCAGGTATCTTTATAGCAATGCCCCACTCCTGGTACCAAATTTCCATATTAGTCCATTCTTACATTGCTATTAATAACTACCTGAGACTGGGTAATTTATAAAGAAAAGAAGTTTAATTGGCTCACAGTTCCACAGGCCACACAGGAAGCATGGCTAGTGAGGCCTCAGAAAATTTACAATCATGATAGAAGCCTAAGAGGAAGCCAGTACATCCTACATGCCCAGAGCAGGAGAAAGAGTGTGGTGGGTGGTTGTGAGAGGTGCTCTATACTTTTAAACAAGTAGATACCATGAGAAGTCTATCATGAGAGAGCACTAGGGGGATAATGCTACACGATTAGAAACCACCCCAATGATCCAATCACCTCCCACCAGGCCCCACCTCCAACACCGGGGATCACAATTGAACATGAGGTTTGGGTGGGGTCACAGAGCCAGAACCCCCTAAATTGATCTTCAAATTCAATGCATTCCCTATCAAAATCTCTCTGAATTTTTTTTTTTTTTTAATTTGACAAGCTGAATCTAGAATTTGTATGGAAAAGCAAGTGTCATACTGTTTTTTCTTTCTAATTTGGTTTTAAAGTCTCTCTTTCAGATCAGCACTACATGATAGCCCTGCCCTGATGGGGCTCCAGGGGATCTTGTCATGGATACTTACAGTGTGCCTTTTATGTGATGCTGCTTCATCCTGGCAGAGGGCCTGTGCCTAAGTGGCTGACCCATGACCAGGTGTCCCTCTCACAGGAAACTTGCTCACATTGGCAGACACACTGTGTCTCTTGTCTGACCTGTGTTCAGTTTATTCCTACTCTTTAGGAGAGCCCTTACCAGAGAAAAATCTATGTTTCAGTATGTCTATCAGGTGAAACAAAGAGGAGGCAAAGCAACAAAACACAAGAAATAACAGAAGCAGATTATTACCTACAGATCCCAGAGAGAAGAGAGCAGCACGCCTCACAGGGCCAATGGGAAGGGGAGAGCTATCTGGGATACACACTCAACCAGAGGACGAGGGGCAAGAAAGAGAGAGGCAGGTACCTCTGGGCCAATGCCTTAATTGCAGTGCAAGGTGTTACATATGCAGATTTCCCATAAGGGTTGCTAACTGGTAGGTTTAGATCAACCAGGCACGAGTTATGTGGAGTCATACTGCGACTGAGAGGTGATCACTGCAGCATATCTATGCAGTTCATACGGGGGTGGGGGCCATGCAGTGAGTAAGTAGGTAGTACCTAGCTGTTTCCTCCTGTGTAAGACAGATACTTAGATTGGCCACATTGAGGAAGTGAGAGGAGGTGGAGAAGGAAAACTGTCAAAGATGACTATGGCTTGCTTCTGGTATGGGAGTCTAATTTATATTCAAAATGAATGCCGAGGCAAGATAAAATTATAGAAATTCAGCAAAGGACCAAGAACTGTCAAAAGAATCTTGAAGAAAAAAAAGCAAATTTAGAGGACTCACATTTTCCAATTTTAAAACTTATAAAGCTACAATAATCAGTATAGTGTACAGTGTGGTACAGGGATAGAGGTGAATACAAAGATCAGTGGAATATGATAAAGAGTCCACTAAAAATACTCTCATATTTATGGTCAATTAATATTTTTTTGCAGGGGTGGCTGAATCTAGCTCTATCTCCCAGGCTGGAGTGCAGTGGTGCAATCTCAGCTGACTGCAATCTCCACCCCCCTCCCAGGTTCAAGCAATTCTACTGCCTCAGCCTCCTGAGTAGCTGGGATTACAGACATCTGCCACCACACCCAGCAAAGTTCTGTATTTTTAGTAGAGACGGGGTTTTTCCATGTTGGCTAGGCTGGTCTTGAACTCCTGACCTCAGGTGATCCGCCTGCCTCAGCCTCCCAAAGTGCTGGGATTACAGGCATGAAGGTGTGAGCCATCACACCCAGCCTGGTCAATTAATTGTTGACAAGTGTGCCAAAAATGATCTAATGATCAGGAATGGTCTCAACAAATGATGTTGGGACAACTGGGTATTCATGCGCAAAATAAAAACGAACTTGGACCCCTACCTCACAACATATGTAAAACAACTCAAAATTCATAATAGACCTAAATGTAACAGCTAAAACTATAAAATTCTTAGGAAAAAATAGAGAAGTAAATCTTTGTGGCCTGGGACTAGGCAATGGCTTCTTTGATGGGAGTACGAAAGAAAAATTGTCAACATGATAAAAATAGATAAATTGGACTCCATTTAAAATTTTTAAAAATTGTGATTCAAAGAACACCATCAAGAAAGTGAAGAGACCATCATAAAATGGGATAAAATATTTTCAAATCATGTATCTGATAATAGACTTTTATTCAAGATATATAAAGAACTTCCAGGACTCAGTAATTGAAAGATAATTTATTTTAAAATGAGGAAAGAATCTGAATAAACCTTTTTTTCAAATAAGATATAAAAATGGCCAACAAGCATAAGTAAAATTGTTTGATGTTTTATCCACTAGGGAATTGCAATCAAAATTGCAATATGATACTACTTCACACCCAGTAGGATGGCCAAAATAAAAAAAGGCAAAGAAGAACAAGTTTTGACAAGGATGTGGAGAAACTAGAACCATCATGAATTGCTAGTGGGGATTTAAAATAGCAGCTACTTTGGAAAACAGTATGAAATGTCCTCAAACTGTTAAACATAGAGTTACCATATGACCTAGCAATTCTATTCCTAAGAATATACTCTGGAGAAATAAAAAATATGTAAAACTAAGTGTCCGTATCAAAACTTGTACATGAATATTCATAGCTGCATTATTCATAATAGCCAAAAAGTAGAAACAAACCAAATTTCCATCAAGAGCCACCTAAGACCATATTTTATAATTCCTTATAGAAAAAAGTCCAGAATAAGGAAATCTATAGAAAAAAGAAAAGTGGATTTCTTTTTTCAGATTTGCAGTTGCTTCAGTCTAGGAGTTGGGAGGGAAATGGAAAATGACTGCTAATGAGGTTGGGGTTTATTTCGAAAGTGACAAAAATGTTTTAAAATTAATTATGATTATGCAACTCTGAATATTCTGGAAAATCTTGATTTTTAGGCTTAAATATGCAAATTGTATAGAATATAAATTATATCTCAAGCTATGTAAAGATGACTTTTAAAATACAGGGCAATTCAGTTTATCTATTTTCACTTTAGTCACCTTTGGTAGTTTGTCTCTTGCAAAATAAAAAAATTGTCCATCCATTTAATCTAAACATTTAAATTAATTGGCAGAATATTGTTTCTTATATTCTTTTATTTTCCTGTATCCATAGAATCTGTAGTGAGAAAAGCACTCTTTTTCCTGATATTGACAAATTTGTACCTTCTTTTTTCTCTTTTTATCTTGATAAATTTGACTGTTAGTTTTTTTGTTGTATTGGTCTTCACAAAAAATGAGTTTTTAGTTTCATTGATTTACTGTTGCTTTGTTTACTATTTGGTTAATTTCACTCTTTTTTTATTTCCTTTAGTTCTTCATTGTTTGGGATTCATATGATCTACTTTTTCTAGTTTCTTAAGGTGGTAACTTTAGCCATTTAGCAGACCTATCATATGGTCTTTTCCAACATAATATTTCAGTACTGTGAAAAGTACTGTATGCTCTTTTAGTACCATTTCACAAAATTTTATACTTTTAGGTTTTCACTTTCATTTGGTTCAAAACAAATTTTTAAAGTATCTCTTAATTTCTTTTCTGATTCATTGATTATTTATGTTAATGATTTACTTTCAAAATATTTAGGGATTTTTCTAGAGGTCTTTGTTGTTGATTTCCAATTTAATTCTATTACATGGTCAGAGAATATACTCTGTATAAAAAGAATTATTTAAAAGTTGTCCAAACTTATTTTGTGACCCAGAATACAGTTCATCTGGTAAATACTTCCTGTTCCTTTGTATATACTGTATATTCTGCTGTTATTAGATAACATAGTCTATAAATGCTAATAAGTCAAATTTGTTTATAGTGTTTTTATGATTTTGCTAATTTCTAATTCTCATATCCATTTTTAGAGAGGGCTATTAAAATATTCAATTATGTTGGCAGCAAGCTCCCCAAAATCTGACCATAAACTGGCCCCAAAACTGGCCATAAACAAAATCTCTGTGGCACTGTGACATGTCCATAACAGCCCTAACACCCAAGCTGGAAGGTTGTGGGTTTACGGGAATGAGGGCAAGGAACACCTGGCCCGCCCAGGGCGGAAAACCGCTTAAAGGCATTCTTAAGCCACAAACAAAAGCATCAGTGATCTGTGTCTTAAGGGCGTGTTCCTGCTGCAATTAATTCGGCCCATCCCTTCGTTTCCCATAAGGGATACTTTTAGATAATTTAATATCTACAGAAACAATGCTAATGACTGGTTTGCTATTAATAAATATGTGGATAAATCTCTGTTCCGGGCTCTCAGCTCTGAAGGCTGTGAGACCCCTGATTCCCCACTTCACACCTCTATATTTCTGTGTGTGTGTCTTTAATTCCTCTAGCGCCTCTGGGTTAGGGTCTCCCCAACCGAGCGGGTCTCACAAGTGGTGTCCATTCGTGGGGGCTCGAATCCAGGTCAAAGGGTGGCCGGAGCGATGGCTGGAACAGAAAACTAGCTGGAGGACACTCGAGTACTCTTAAAGCAACCCCATGGTGAGTAAGAAGGGGAGCTCGGAAGCATCAGGGTAACAATGGGACAGGGGTGGGGTCTGGTTCCTTTCACCTTGGAACTTTCTCACACTGATAATGAAGAGAAACAAGAGTATAGTGAAGTAACAGAAGAGGTTACAGAGCAGGTTTATTTGCCAACTGAAGCTAAAGAAAGCGTCAAAGGAAGGAGAGGTTCATCCCTACCCTTCTGCACCCCCTCATCATTATTTTGAAGAAAATGACTCCCCAGATCTTTCTTTTCCGGAGGACACTGGGCGAAAAGTAGTTGCCCCAGTGACTGCTGGAGCGGCGCCTCAAGTGACCACCCTTAGTTCTATTCAGGCAGGAATTCAGCAAGCTAGACGAGAGGGTGATTTGGAGGCTTGCCAGTTTCCTGTTAGAAGACATGCCCCAGAACAAGAGGGAAATATTACAGCTACATTTGAGCCTTCTCCTTTTAAATTACTCAAAGAATGAAAACAAGCAATAAATGAGTATGGACCAGGTTCTCCTTTTGTAATGGGACTGTTAAAGAATGTTACTGTTTCCAGTCGGGTGATTCCTACTGACTGGGACGCTCTTACTTGAGCTTGTCTAACTCCTTCTCAGTTCTTACAGTTTAAAACTTGGTGGGCAGATGAAGCTTCCATTCAGGCTGCTCACAATGCCCAGGCCCAACCTCAAATTAATATAACTGCAGACCAACTTTTGGGGGTTAGCGGCTGGCCTGGTTTAGATGCACAACTGGTCATGCAGGATGAGGCCATAGAATAGCTTAGAGGAGTGTGCATTAGAGTTTGGGAAAAAATCACTTCAGGTGGGGAACAATACCCTTCCTTTAGTGCTATAAAACAGGGACAAAGAGAACCATATGTTGATTTTATAGATCGGTTACAGGAGTCTCTTAAAAAGATGATGCAGATTTGGCTGCTCAGGATATAGTGTTGCAGTTATTAGCTTTCAACAATGCTAATCCCGATGGCCAGGCTGCTCTGCGACCTATCAGAGGGAAAGCACATTTAGTTGATTATATCAAGGCCTGTGATGGTATCAGAGGTAATCTGCATAAAGCTACCTTGTTGGCACAGGCAATGGCAGGACTGAGAGTGGATAAAGGAAATACTCCATTTCCTGGAGCTTGTTTTAGCTGTGGGAAGCATGGTCATACTAAAAAAGAATGCAGAAAAAATCAGCGAGTCAGGACACCAGATAGGGGAGAAAAGAAAACTGCTGATCCTGAAATATGTCCAAAACGTAAAAAAGGAAAACACTGGGCTAGTCGGTGTCACTCTAAGTTTGATAAAGAAGGGAACCCGATTTTGGGAAACGCCATGAAGGGCCCATCCCGGGCCCCGTTCTAAACCAGGGCATTTCCGGCTCAGGCCATTCCCTCAGCCCTGTACAATATCTGCCCCTCACCACAGCCGGAAGTGCCACCGTAGATTTATGCTGCCCAAAAGCTGTGAGCCTTCTGCCTGGGGAACCCCTGCAAAAGGTCCCAACAGGAGTCTGTGGACCCTTGCCAGCAGGACAAGAGGGTTACTTTTAGGAAGGTCTAGTGTAAGTTTGAAAGGCGTACAAATACATACAAGAGTCATCGATTCAGATTACAATGGGGAAATTCAAATTGTTGTATCCACTTCTGTTCCCTGGAAAGCAGAGCCAGGAGAGCACATAGCACAGCTCCTGATTGTGCCGTATGTGGGAATGGGAAAAAGGGAAATTAAACCAACAGGAGGATTTGGAAGCACAAATAAACAAGGCAAAGCAGCTTTTTGGGTAAATCAAATTACTGATAAACGTCCTACCTGTGAAATAACTATTCAAGGAAAGAAATTTAAAGGTTTGGTAGATACGGGAGCGGACATTTCAATCATTTCTCTACAGCACAGGCCGTCCACGTGGCCAGTTCAACTTGCTCAACTTAACATAGTTGGAGTCAGTAAAGCCGCTGAAGTCTATCAGAGTCGTTATATTTGGCATTGTGAGGGGCCCGAAGGACAACCTGGGACTATTCAACCAATTATAACTTCTGTACCCATAAATTTATGGGGAAGAGATTTATTATAACAATGGGGAGCACACGTTCTAATCCCAGAACAAGCGGAAAAACAAAGTTCCCGTCAAAGATCAGAAAAAAATTTTTTGATAGTGGCCACTGTTAAGCCTCCAGAACCTATACCTTTAAAATGCGTAACAGATAAGCCAATTGAGATAGAACAATGGTCGATAAATAAAGAGAAACTGGAGGCTGCTGTAGAGAAATTAGTTGCTAAACAATTAGAAAATGGGCACATAGCTCCAACATTTTCCCCTTGGAATTCTCCAGTTTTCGTAGTTAAGAAAAAACTCAGGAAAATGGAGAATGTTAACTGACTTAAGAGCCATCAATTCAGTTATACAATCTATGGGAGCATTACAGCCAGGATTGCCTTCTCCTGCTATAATTCCAAAAAATTGGCCTTTAATAGTTATAGATTAAAAAGATTGTTTATTTGCTATCCCTTTAGCTGAGCAAGACTGTGAACGGTTTGCATTTATGATTCCTGCAGTAAACGACCTGCAGCCTGCTAAGCATTATCATTGCAAAGTGTTGCCACAGGGCATGTTAAACAGTCCGACTATTTGCCAGACGTATGTGGGGCAAGCAATTGAACCTACTCGTAAAAAATTTTCACAGTGTTACATTATTCACTATATGGACGATACACTTTGTGTTGCTCCCACTTGAGAAATATTACTCCAATGTTATGATCACCTGCAAAATTCAATTTCTCGCACTGGTTTAATTATAGCTGCTGACAAAATTCAGACTACTACTCCCTACTCCTACTTGGGGACCTTAGTAAATGACACTACCATTGTGCCACAGAAAGTGACCATACGTAGCGATAAATTTAAAACATTAAATGACTTTCAAAAATTACTAGGGGACATTAATTGGATATGACCTGCTCTAGGCATTCCTACCTATGCCATGAGTAATCTGTTTTCTATCCTCAGAGGAAATCCTAGTCTCACTAGCCCTTGGCAATTAACAAAGGAGGCGGAGGCAAAGTTACAACTGATTGAGAAGCAAGTCCATAAAGCTCAGAAAAATACAATAGATCCAGAGAAGACTCTAGATTTGCTAATTTTTTCAACTCAGCATTCACCTACTGGTGTTACTGTCCAAGAACAGGACTTAGTAGAGTGGCTTTTTCTTCCACATACTAATTCACGGACTCCAACTCCTTATTTAGATCAAATTGCTACTATGATAGGGATTGGGAGAACTCAGATTGTTCAATTACATGGATATGATCCTGGAAAAATTATTGTCCCTCTCACGAAGGCACAAATACAGCAAGCTTTTATAAAGAGTCTTACTTGGCAAACCCATTTAGCTGACTTTGTGGGTATTCTCGATAATCGTTTTCCTAAAACAAAGCTGTATCAGCTTTTGAAATTAACCAATTGGATTCTCCCTAAAATAACTAAATTTAAACCAATTGAAGGTGCTGAGAATGTTTTTACAGATGGGTCTAGTAATGGTAAAGCTTCTTATTTTGGCTCAAAAAGTAAAGTTTTTCAGAGGCCCTATACTTCAGCTCAAAAAGCGGCGCTTGCAGTGGTAATTGAGGTATTGACTGCTTTTGATATGCCTATTAATGTGATTTCTGATCCTTCATACATAGTTCTTTCCACACAGTAAATTGAAAATGCTCAGTTACAATTTCATATAGAAAAACAACTGATGACAAAAACAAAAAAGGAGGAGAAATAGGGATGACAGGACAGCCCATATACAATTGAATCTAGCATCATTTGGTGAAAAGATCCAATAACAAAAAGTTGGGAAATAGGTAAAATAATAACTTGGGGTAGAGGTTATGCTTCTATTTCTCCAGGCCAAAATCAATAGCCGATTTGGATACCATCAAGACACCTGAAACCTTATCGTGAGCCAGATGCCAAAGAAGGATTCCAGGAGGTTCCCGAGGACCCCCTGGTTGCAGCCACGTCAAGGCTGACGCTGAGGAGGACCCCAATTGTCACAAGCAACACCCGTCGAACACAACATCAAGAAGCTGTCACAGATGGTGGAAGAAAACCTGAGGAAAGCGGGACAACCAGTCACAATGAATAATTTAATGGTAGCTATGATAGCGGTGATCACCACTGCCATGAGTATTCCTTCAATAAAGGCTGGTAATAAAGCCTGGATGTAATCACTCTGACGCAGTTACACACGCGTTCTGATCTCAGTATTTACTGTAACAAATCTGTTCCTATAATTGAGGCATACGGCCCTTAAAACCTATTTGTAAACAGGATTGGACCCAATTAGCAAAAATGAACGTACTTGTTTAGGAAGATTGCTTTGCAGAACGGGCAGAGGTGCTGCACAACGATTCCTATGGAACCATTATTGATCGGTCCCCCAAGAGGATGTTTAGCTTGAACTGCACCTCTCAGTCTGTGTGCCACAGCCAAACTATGTTCAGATGAGCTGAACAAAATGGTCAGATGGTAGAAATGCTTAGAAGTACAGCAAAGTTCCTATTATCTGGAACCATGGTGGTGTAGTGGCAGCTCAACCTCAAATGATATGGCCCGCTGTAGGAGCTAAACATAAGGATTTGTGGAAACTATTAAATGCTCTTAAAAAGATCAAAATTTGGGAAAGAATAAAAAAACATCTAGAAGGACACTCTACAAACTTGTTTTTGGATATAGCAAAATTAAAACAACAAACATTTAAAGCATCCCAGGCACACCTGACCTTAATCCCAGGAACTGCAGTGCTTAAAAGAGCTGCAGACAAATTAGCAGCTAGTAACCCATTAAAATGGATAAAACCAGTGGGAAGCTCTGTGACTTCAATGATGACTGTGCTTTAATCTGTGTTGTTTGTCTTGGTATAGTCTGCAGATGCAGATCCTGGATCCTGACTCCTGTGAGAAGTAGCTCACCATGACAAAGCTGCCCTTGCTTTTACCTCTTCGCAAATCAAAGAAGGGAGACGTGTTGAGAGCAAACCCCCCAAAATCTGGCCATAAACTGGCCCCAAAACTGGCCATAAACAAAATCTCTGCAGCACTGTGACGTGTCC